>NC_142811.1:4349603-4649603 GCF_049724085.1 Artemia sp. Qi Xiang Cuo
AGAGAGAGAGATAGAGTAGTAAATAATCTTTTAGCACAAAATTTCTTATGAAAAAAAAAAAAAAAAGTCCTAAATTTAAAAAAAAAAATTTTTAAAAGAAAATCCACAAAAAAATTTTTCTGTGTCTTGATAAATATATAAAAAAATTTTTTAAATGAATTTGGATCATAATTTATAAGCTTAATACAATAGTCTAATGATGAACAATCAGTTTTCATTATATCGACAAGCATTCCCCGAGAAAATATCTTCCTTTGAATATACAACTCTAGAAAATCATCATCTAGAATCAAATGTTTGTCCATAATAATTAGATTACTCATTATTCTATATTAAACAAATATATCCATTTTTTATAGTCATAACAATAAAAAACCACCATTCATAATAAAAATAATCTCTTTTTGTAAAAAAAAAATACGATTTTATACTATAGAAAAAAAAAAAGAAAATAAAAACTTGTTTGATAAAAATTTTTATTTAAAAAAATTAAAAGAATAAAAATAAATGATGAATTTTTTTATCATCGATATATTTCTATATAACATATAATGCTGATCGAAGTTTATTTATATGGAGAATATTTACTTTTATAGCAAAACACAGCTGTTCCTCTTGCTTAAATTTACTTAATGATATCACGTATCTAGCATACATAGTGTCCCATTCAAGACATAGTCTACAACCAGCAGTTATTTCCACAGCTACATTAGGTACTCATATATCGTTGCTGCTGCTGCTGTCGGTTCCATCATTAATCTCCAATAGTGTAAATGCACCACTCATTTTTTCTCCACTAATATCCTCTCAAATAAAAACTATTCTCTTTGAATCCAATTCTCTTACTAATATGAATTGTAGTGAAAACCGTTCCTTATATTCAAATCCTAATCGCCAATCAAGTTATACACGTTCCTCTTGGCAAAGAGTGTGATGACCCGTAACTACTAGAAAAAACCTGTTTGTACGGGGGCCCCATAGAATCCAGACGAGCAACTCTACTACCAGAGTTTTGTTATTTAACCTTTCAACTATTTTTAACAATTTGATATTTTTAACCCTTGCATATAAAGTACCTCTTGGGGGAAAATAAAAAAAATATTGAAGCTATATAAGATTTATTCATTTATTTATGTTTGCCTAAAGGTTGGGTGGATGGGGCTGGCTGTCCACAACCTTCCCGTTGGTGGCCTTGTTTTCGCTAATCTTAGTGCACAACCAAAAAACAATAAAACATCGAAACCTCATTGCCTTTATGACCTTTAGTTTTCTATTGTCTAAAACTTAGTAACATAAAAAAAATTATTTAAAAAACTAAATTTTAAATATATTAAATATTAAATATACATTAATATCTATTGTATGTTTGTTTGCATTGATTTTTTATTTAATGATTGTTTGATTGTTTATATGTCCCCAAGGCATAACTTACAACGCCTACCCCCGGGCCCTGGGGGGCTCTGTTGATACCGTAGTTTTTGTTATCAAACCTTATAACTACTTTAAAAAAACTGTCTATCTAAAAGTTTTTATTTGTTACTTTTAGAGCGTGGAGGGAGAGGGGCTAGTTGCCCTCCGATTTCTTTTGACTCTTAATAAGTGAACCGGAACTTTCAATTTCCAAACAAACGAGCCGTCTCCGAAGTTTATACGAGCATCCCTTCCATAAGAACCATATATTCCCCGAGAACATTACTCATGACGCGTGCCTCCGGGCCCTGGGGGGTTGTGTCGACACAGTAATTTTTCTTATCTGACCTTTGAACTATTTTTAATGAAAGGCTATTATAAAAATTTTATCGGATGGGCTTGGGGAAAAAAGGGTGTGTGTATGGGTGGGGGGCTAGTTGCCCTCGGATATATTTTGACTATTAAAATTGAACTAGAACTTTTAATTCCCAATCAAATGAGCCCTCTCTGAAGTTTATACGAGCATACCTTTCATAAGAACCATATATGCCTCCAGGACAATACTTACAACGCCTATCCCCCGGGCCCTGGGGGGAGCTTTTATTATATTATTTTTGAACAATTTAAAAAAAAACTGGCTATCTCAAAATTTGAAGCGGATGGGGTTGGGGAAAAAGGGTGAGGGAGGCTAGTTGCCCTTTACTCTCTTGACTCTTAAAAGGTGAACTAGAACTTTCAATTTCCAATGAAATGAGCCTTTTATGAAGTTTATACGAGTATCCCTTTCATAAGAACCATACATGCCCTTAGGGCATAACTCAGAACGCCTTCCCCTGGGCCTTGGGGGGTTGTATTCACACCGGAGTTTTTCTTATCCGACCTTTGAGCTATTTTTAACAGAATATCTATCTCAAAATTTTCATCAGATGGGTTTGGAAAAAGAAGGCGTCGGGGAGGGGGCTAGCTGCCCTCAGATCTCTTTTGACTGTTTGAAAGTGAGCTCGAACTTTCAATTTCCAATCAAATGAGCTCTCTCTGAAGTTTGTACGAGCATCCCTTTCATAAGAACCATATATGCTCAAGGGCATAATTTACAACACCTACCCCTGGGCCCTGGGGGGGTTGTGATGACACCTGAGTTTTTTTTTTATCTGATTTTGGAGCAATCTTTAACTTAATAGCTATCTCAAAATTTTATTGGATGCATTTGGGGAAAAGGGGGCGAGGGGGGGGGGGGTAGTTGTCCTCCAATTTCTTTTGACTCTAAAAACTGAACTAGAACTTTCGATTTACAATCAAATTAGCCATCTCTGAATTTTTTAAGAGCTTTCCTTCAATAAGAACCATATATTCCCCTAAGCCATAACTCACAACAACTGCCCTTTGGCCCTGGGAGGCTGTGTTGACCCCTGAGTTTGCATTATAGTGTCTTTGAACTGTTTAAAAAAAATCTACCTCAAAGTTCTTATTGGATGGCGTGGGTGGGGGGGGGGGAGCTAAGTGCTCTCCAATATCTTTTTACTCTTAAAAAGTGAAATAGAACATTCAATTTCCAATCAAATGATCCCTCTTTGAAGTTAATACGAGCAACCCTTCCATAAGACCCATATATGCCCCCAGGGCATAACTTACAATGCCTGCCCCCGGGCCCTGGTTTCCGACAACCGGAAACCAGGTAACAAAAATTTCAGACCCCGGAATTTTTGTTATATGATCTTTGAACTATTTAAAAAAAATTGCTATCTTAAAATTTTGTAATGGATGCATTTGGGAAAAAAGGGTTTGGGGGGGAGCTGGTTACCCTCGAATATCTTTTGACGCTTAAAAAGTGAACTAGAACTTTCAATTTCCACTCAATTGAGCCCTCTCTGGAGTTTTTACGAGCATTCCTTCCATAAGAACCATATATGCCCCCAGGGCATAACTTATACTCCTTGCCCCTGAAGACTGTGGGAGGATTGTCCTGCTCAAAAATATAATTTCCAGATCTTTCAACTACGTTGAAGGAAATGTCTATATCAAAATTTTGATTGGATGTGTTTGGGGAAATGGTGGGCGTGTAAGGGGTGTCAGTTGCCTTAGAATCACTTTCCACTATTAAAAATGAAAATAGCCATTTAAACTTCCAATCGAATAGCCCTTTATGAAGTTTCTACGACAACGTTGTCTATAAAAAACCATATATGCCCCCAGGGCAAAACTTATAACCCTTGCCCTGACGGCTGTGGGGGAGTTGTCATCGTCAAAGACCTAATTCCCAGAACTTAAAACTACATTTAATAAAATGGCTATCTAAAAATTTTGTTTGGATGTGTCTGGGGAAAAGGTGGGCGTGACAGGGGGGTTAGTTGCCCTCCCATCACTTTCGACTATTAAAAAGGGCACTAGCCCTTTGAATTTCCTATCGAATGACCCTTGTTTGAAGTTTCTACGACAACACCTTCTATAAAAACCTTATATGCCCCCAGGACATAACTTAAAACCCTTGCCCTGAGGCTTGTGGGGGAGTGAGTACTGTGTTATATAAAGGCGCGAAACTTCCATGGAAACTTACACCTGAGACACTACAGTTACACGTAGACATTTTTTTTTTTTTAAAGCTGGCAACCTAATAGGGAATATGAACCATACATTCACGCCTTCAAGAAGCTCAAAAGTGTAATAGATATGAACCCTACAAGAAAAACCCATGCCTGTGACATTAGAGTTACACGTGGGCATTTTAAAAGCTGGCACGATAACAACCATACACATGTATCTTCTCACATGGCCTTCCAATGTTATTCTATGGGACCTCTACACGTGGTTAATTGCCTTAACTCGAGAGTAGTTTGTTATTAAAAAGAATTGGATGTTACAATCAGAATTGTTTGATTGACATTTGTAAAAAAGGGGTAAGGGAGCCGCGAAATGGACTATACGAACGATCTTATTTGAATAATAGGGAAAAAGAGCTAGATAACATTTGCAAATTGAAGATGGAGAAAAAAAGAAAAAAAAGGGTTAAAGTGATTAGCAGTTAAGGTAACTCTGAAGAGCATGTTAATTCATACCTTATTTATCATAAATTTGGAACAATATCAATCTTTGGAAACGGTTAACGATGATAAAATGGTCTTATGATTTGACCTAGCTTCAGCAGAAGCTTAGGATAGTAGCGGTGACAATTGAGAGATAAGGAGCAATCGCCCCCTATTTTTGAAAAATACCTTTTTGTGGCATTTATACTTTTAAAAAATACAAAGTTCAATATTCGAAGCTATCTTCAGCAGGAGCTTAGGACAAAAGTGGCGACAATTGAGAGATATAGATTAATTGCCCCCTAGTTTTTGAAAAACACCTTTTTGTAATATTTTACTTTCCGATAGTTAAATTTTCGAAGCTAGCTTCAGCAGGAGCTTAGGATAGTAGCGGTGACAATTGAGATATAAGGAGCAATTGCCCCCTTTTTTTAAAAAATACCTTTTTGTGGCATTTATACTTTTAAGAAATACAAAGTTCAATATTCGAAGCTATCTTCAGCAGGAGCTTAGGACAAAAGCGGTGACAAATGCCACCCTAGTTTTTGAAAAATACCTTTTTGTGATATTTTACTTTTAAAAAATTCAATATTCGAAGCTAGCTTCAGCAGGAGCTTAGGATGGCAGCGATGACAATTCAGAGATAGAGATTAATTGCCCCTTAGTTTTTGAAAAATAACTTTTTTGTGATATTTTACTTTTAAAAAGTTCAATATTCGAAGCCAGCTTCAGCAGGAGCTTAGAACGGCGGCGGTGACAATTAAGAGATAGAGATTAATTGCCCCCCAGTTTTTGAAAAATAGCTTTTTATGATATTTTAATTTTAAAAAGTTCAATATTCGAAGCTATCTTCAGCAGGAGCTTAGGATGGCAGCGGTGACAATTGAGAGATAGAGATTAATTGCCCCTTAGTTTTTGACAAATACCTTTTTGTGATATTTTACTTTTAAAAAGTTCAATATTCGAAGCTAGCTACAGGAGAAACTTAGGAAAGAAGCGGTGACAATTGAGAGGTAGAGATTAATTGCCCCCTAATTTTTGAAAAATAACTTTTTGTGGTATTTTACTTTTAAAAAGTTCAATATTCGAAGCTAGCTACAGTAGGATCTTAGGACGGCAACGGTGACAATTGAGAGATAGAGATTAATTATATTTTACTTTTAAAAAGTTCAATATTCGAAGCTATCTTCAGCAGGAGCATAGGACGACAGCGGTGACAATTAAGAGATAGAGATTAATTGCCCCCCCCTAGTTTTTGAACAATACCTTTTTGTGATATTTTACTTTTAAAAAGTTCAATATTCGAAGCTATCTACAGTAGGAACTTAGGACGGCAGCGGTGACAATTTAGAGATAGAGATTAATTGCCTCCTAGTTTTTGAAAAATACCTTTTTGTGATATTTGATGACAGAGTGGATGTCTTAGACTAGTTATAATGCCGTTCTCTGGCATAAATTGCTTGCGAAAACCCGTATGAATTACTTGAAAATAAAGTTTTGACAAGAAATGTCTGAAAAGTGTTTCTGCGGAGATGGGACGATGACAGAAGCGTGTCTTAGAGTAGTTATAGTTCTGTACTGTGGCACGAATTGCTTGTGCAAAACCCAAATGAATGACTTGAAAATAAAGTTTTAACAAGTAATGCCTGAAAAGTATTTTTGGAGAGATGGGGCGAGGACAGCAGCGTGTCTTAGAGTAGTTATAGTGCTGTACCTTGGCACGACTTCCTTTTGAAAAACCAAAATGAATGACTTGAAATAAAGTTTTTAAAGAGAATCGTCTGATCATTGTTTTTGGGGGGATTGGGCGTTGACAGATTGTATGTCTCAGACTCGTTATAGTGCTGTACTGTGGCACGAATTGCTTGCGAAAAACCCAAATGAATGACTTGAAAATAAAGTTTTAACAAGTGATGCCTGAAAAGTATTTTTGGAGAGATGGGGCGAGGACAGCAGCGTGTCTTAGAGTAGCTATAGTGCTGTACCTTGGCACGAATTCCTTTTGAAAAACCCAAATGAATGACTTGAAATAAAATTTTTAACGAGAAATGTCTGAAAATTGTTTTTGGGGGGATGGGGCGATGACAGATTGGATGTGTCAGACTAGTGATAGTGCTGTACTGTGGCACGAATTGCTTGTGCAAAACCCAAATGAATGACTTGAAAATAAAGTTTTAACAAGTAATGCCTGAAAAGTATTTTTGGAGAGATGGGGCGAGGACAGCAGCGTGTCTTAGAGTAGTTATAGTGCTGTACCTTGGCACGACTTCCTTTTGAAAAACCCAAATGAATGACTTGAAATAAAACTTTTAACGAGAAATGTCTGAAAATTGTTTTTGGGGGGATGGGGCGATGACAGAGTGGATTTCTTAGACTAGTGATAGTGCTGTACTGTGGCACGAATTGCTTGTGAAAAACCCAAATGAATGACTTGAAAATAAAGTTTTAACAAGTGATGCCTGAAAAGTATTTTTGGAGAGATGGGGCGAGGACAGCAGCGTGTCTTAGAGTAGTTATAGTGCTGTACCTTGGCACGACCTCCTGTTGAAAAACCCAAATGAATAACTTGAAATAAAATTATTAAAGAGAAACGTCTGATAATTGTTTTGGGGGGGCTGGGGCGTTGACAGATTGTTTGTCTCAGACTAGTTATAGTGCTGTACTGTGGCACGAATTGCTTGTGAAAAACCCAAATGAATGACTTGAAAATAAAGTTTTAACAAGTGATGCCTGAAAAGTATTTTTGGAGAGATGGGGCGAGGACAGCAGCGTGTCTTAGAGTAGTTATAGTGCTGTACCTTGGCACGATTTCCTTTTGAAAAACCCAAATGAATGACTTGAAATAAAATTTTTAACGAGAAATGTCTGAAAATTGTTTTTGGGGGGATGGGGCGATGACAGATTGGATGTCTCAGACTAGTGATAGTGTTGTACTGTGGCACAAATTGCTTGTGCAAAACCCAAATGAATGACTTGAAAATAAAGTTTTAACAAGTGATGCCTGAAAAGTATTTTTGGAGAGATGGGGCGAGGACAGCAGCGTGTCTTAGAGTAGTTATAGTGCTGTACCTTGGCACGACTTCCTTTTGAAAAACCCAAATGAATGACTTGAAATAAAATTTTTAACGAGAAATGTCTGAAAATTGTTTTTGGGGGGATGGGGCCATGACAGATTGGATGTCTCAGACTAGTGATAGTGCTGTACTGTGGCACGAATTGCTTGTGCAAAACCCAAATGAATGACTTGAAAATAAAGTTTTAACAAGTAATGCCTGAAAAGTATTTTTGGAGAGATGGGGCGAGGACAGCAGCGTGTCTTAGAGTAGTTATAGTGCTGTACTTTGGCACGAATTCCTTTTGAAAAACCCAAATGAATGACTTGAAATAAAATTTTTAACGAGAAATGTCTGAAAATTGTTTTTGGGGGGATGGGGCAATGACAGATTGGATGTCTCAGACTAGTGATAGTGCAGTACTGTGGCACGAATTGCTTGCGAAAAACCCAAATGAATGACTTGAAAAAAAATTTTTAACAAGAAATGTCTGAAAAGTGTTTTTGGGGAGATGGGGCGATGACAGAAACGTGTCTTAGACTAGTTATAGTTCAGTACTGTGGCACGAATTGCTTGTGAAAAACCCAAATGAATGACTTGAAAATAAATTTTTAACAAGAAATGTCTGAAAAGTGTTTTTGGGGAGATGGGTTGAAGACAGCAGCGTGTCTTAGAGTAGTTATAGTTCTGTACCGTGGCACGAATTCCTTTTGAAAAACCCAAATGAATGACTTGAAATAAAATTTTTAACGAGAAATGTCTGAAAATTGTTTTTGGGGGGATTGGGCGATGACAGATTGGATGTCTCAGACTAGTGATAGTGCTGTACTGTGGCACGAATTGCTTGCGAAAAACCCAAATGAATGACTTGAAATAAAATTTTTAACAAGAAATGTCTGAAAAGTATTTTTTGGGGGATGGGGCGAATACAGTGTGGGTGTCTTAGACTAGGTCTAGTGCTTTACTCTGGCATGAATTGCTTTTCCAAAACCTGGGTGAATTAGTTGAAAAAAAATTTTAACGAGAAATGTCTGAAAATTGTTTTTGGGGAGATGGGGCGATGACAGAAGCGTGTCCACACACAGATACGAAACACACATAGAGACGACACACGCATAGAGACAACACACACACACAGAGATGACACCCACACAGAGACGACACACACACAGAGACGACACACACACAGAGACGACACACACACACAGACTAAACACACGCACAGAGACGACACACACACAGAGATGACACACACAAAGAGACGACGCACACACAGATACGAAACACACATAGAGACGACACAAGCACAGAGACGACACACAAATACACAGAGCTGACTCATACACAGAGAGTACAAACACACAGAGACGACAGACACAAAGAGACGACTCACACACCGAGAGGACAAACACACAGAAACGAAACGCACACACAGAGACGACACACACATATAGACAACACAGACACAGAGACGACACACACACAGAGACGAAACACACAAAGAGACGACACATACACAGAGACGATACACACATAGAGACGACAAACATACAGAGAAGACACAAAAACAGAGACGACACAAACACACAAAGACAACAAACACAGAGACAACACACTCACAGAGACGACACACGCACAGAGACGACACACACACACACAGAAACGAAACACACCGAGATATGATACACGCACAGATACGACACACACACAAAGACAAAAAGCTCACAGACACCACACACACAGAGACAACACACACACACATACACACAGAGACGATACACACATAGCAACGACACACGAACAGAGACGACACACACACACAGAGACGACAGCACACAGAGAGAGATGACACTCACATAGTGACGACACACGCACAGAAACGACAAACACGCAGAGACGACAACATACAGAGAGAAGACACACGCACAGATACGACACACACACACAGAGACGACACACACACAGAGATGACACACACACAGAGACGAAACACACATAGAGACGACACACGCACAGAGACAATACACACACACACACACACAGACAACACATACACAGAGGTGACACACACATAGAGACGGCAAACATACAGAGAAGACACAAAAACAGAGAGGACACACACACACACACAAAGACAACAAACACAGAGACAACACACGCACAGAGACGACACACGCTTAGAGACGACACACACACACAGAGACGACACACACAAAAAGACAACAAGCACAGAGACAACACACACACAGAGACAACACACACACACACACAGAGACGACACACACATAGCGACGACACACTCACAGAGACGACACACACACATAGAGATGACACACACTTAGCGACGTGACACGCACAGAGACGACAGAAACACAGAGACGATAACACACAGAGAGAAGACACACGCACAGAGACGACACACACACACAGAGACGACACACACACAGAGATGACACACACAGAGAGACGAAACACACATAGAGACGACGTACGCACAGAGACGATACACACACAGAGGCGACACACACACACAGAGCGACGACACACGCATAGAGACGACACACACAGAGAGAGAAGACACACGCACAGAGACGACACACACACACACAGAGACAAAACACACACACAGACGACACACACATAGCGACGACACACGCACAGAGACGACACACACACATAGAGAGAGAGAAGACACACGCACAGAGACGACACACACACAGAGACAACACACACACATAGAGATGACACACACTTAGCGAAGTGACACGCACAGAGACGACAGACATACAGAGACGATAACACACAGAGAGAAGACACACGCACAGAGACTACACACACACACAGAGACGACACACACACAGAGATGACACACACAGAGAGACGAAACACACACAGAGACGACGTACGCACAGAGACGATACACACACAGAGGCGACACACACACACAGAGCGACGACACACTCATAGAGACGACACACACAGAGAGAGAAGACACACGCACAGAGACGACACACACACACACAGAGAGAGACAAAACACGCACACAGACGACACACACATAGCGACGACACACGCACAGAGACGACACACACACAGAGAGAGAGAGAAGACACACGCACAGAGACGACACACACACACAGACGACACACACAGAGAGATGACACACACACACACACAAACAGAGACGAAACACACATAGAGACGACACACACACAGAGACAATACACACACACAGAGACAACAAACACAGAGAAACGAGGCACACACACAGAACTGACAAACACACATAGAGACGACACACACAAAGAGACGACACACACACACAGATACGAAACACAAATAGAGACGATGCACGCACAGAGACGACACACACACAAAGACAACAAGCATAGAGACAACACGCACACAGAGACAACACACACAAAGAGACGACACACACACACACACACATGCGAAACACACATAGAGATGACACACGCATAGAGACAATACACACACAGAGACAACACCCACACAGAGACAACACAAGCACAGAGACGACCCACACACAGAGACGACACACTCAAAGTGACGACTTACACATAGAGACGACACACGCACAGAGACGACAAACACACAGAGACGACACACAAACAGAGACGACACACACACAGAGAGACGACAAACATACAGAGACAACACACACAAAGAGACGAAACACACACGGATACGAAACACACAAAGAGACGATACACGCACAGAGACGACAAACATGCAGAGAAGACACAAAAACAGAGACGACACACCCACAGAGATGAAACACACATAGAGACGACACACTCACAGACACGAAACACAAACAGAGTCATAGTAAGAGAGATAACCAAAATGTTGGGTTGGTCTAGGTTCACTTCGCGGGGGGCCCCCCTCTAAGCGAACCCTATATCACCCCAACTTTTTGGATCTCTCTCTCACTATGACTCTGGGTGGGTGTCGTGTCTGTGCGTGTCTCGTCTCTATGTGTGTCTGTCGTCTCTGTTTGTGTGTGTGTCGTCTCTGTTTTTGTGTATTCTCTGTATGTTTGTCGTCTCTGTGCGTGTGTCGTCTCTGTGCGTGTGTTGTCTCTGTGTTTGTTGTCTTTGTGTGTGTGTGTGTGTCGTCTCTGTTTTTGTGTCTTCTCTGTATGTTTGTCGTCTCTATGTTTGTATCGCCTCTTTGTATGTGTTGTCTGTGTGTGTGTGTGTATCGTCTCTGTGCGTGTGTCGTCTCTATGTGTGTTTCGTCTCTTTATGTGTGTCATCTCTGTGTGTGTGATGTGTGTGTGTGTGTGTCGTCTCTGTGCGTGTGTCTTCTCTCTGTGTGTTGTCGTCTCTGTGTGTGTGTCGTCTCTGTGCGTGTTTCGTTGCTTTGTGTGTGTCATCTCTGTGTGTTTGTGTTGTCTCTGTGTTTGTGTCGTCTCTGTGCGTGTGTCTTCTCTCTGTGTGTTGTCGTCTCTGTGTGTGTGTGTCGTCTCTGTGCGTGTGTCGTCGCTATGTGTGTGTCGTCTGTGTGTGTGTATGTTTCTTCTCTGTTTTTGTTTTGCCTCTTTGCTTGTTGTCTTTTTGTTTCGATCGTCTCGCTACCCTTATAGTGTCTGCGTCTGTAGGATCTGTGTGTGTGTGTCTTTTCGGTGCGTGTGTTTTCTATCTTAACGTGTTTTATATGTGTTTTTATTCTTTGTGTGTGTGTGTCTTCTATGTTTTTGTGTCTTATCTGTACGTTTGTCGTCTCTATGTGTGTGTCGCCTCTGTGTTTGTGTAGTCTCTGTGTGTGTTTCTGTCTCTGTGTGTGTGTCGTCTCTATGTCTGTGTTGTCTCTATGTGTGTGTCGTCTCTGTGTGTGCGTGTCGTTTCTGTGTGTTTGTCCTCTCTGTGTTTGAGTCGTCTCTTTGTGTCTGTCGTCTCTGTTTGTTTCTCCTCTCTGTGTATGAGTCAGCTCTGTGTATGTGTGTGTCGTCTCTGTGCGTGTGTCGTCTCTTTGTGTGTTTCATATCTGTGTGTGTTTCGTCTCTTTGTGTGTGTTGTCTCTGTGTGTTTGTCATCTCTGTGTGTGTGTGTCGTCTCTCTATGTGTGTCGTCTCTGTGTGTGTGTCGTCTCGGTGCGTTTGTCGTCTCTATGTGTAAGTCGTCACTTTGAGTGTGTCGTCTCTGTGTGTGTGTTGTCTCTGTGTGTGTTTCGTCTCTGTGTGGGTGTCGTCTCTTTGTGTGTGTGTTGTCTCTATGCGTATGTCGTCTCTATGTGTGTTTCGTATCTGTGTGTGTACACGCTTCTGTCACCGCCCCATCTCCCCAAAAACACTTTTCAGCCATTTCTTGTTAAAAATTTACTTTCAGCTAATTACGTCGTGTTTTCGAAAAGCAATTCATGCCAGAGTACAGCATTATAACTAGTCTAAGACACTCGTTTTGTCATTGCCTCCTCTCCCAAAAAATACTATTCAGATCTTTCTTGTTAAAATTGGTATTTCAAGTCATTCATTTAGGTTTTTTACAAGCAATTCGTGCCATAGTGCAGAACTATCACTAGTCTAAGACATACACTTTGTCATCGCCCCGTCCCCCCAAAAAACAATTTCAGACATTTCTCGTTCAAAATTTTATTTCAAGTCATTCATTTGGGTTTTTCAAAAGGAATTCGTGCCACAGTACAGAACTATAACTACTCTAAGACACCTGGCTGTCCTCGCCCCATCTCCCCAAAAACACTTTTCAGACATTTCTTGTTAAAACTTTATTTTCAAGTCATTCATTTGGGTTTTTCACAAGCAATTCGTGCCACAATACTGAACTATAACTAGTCTAAGACACCCTTCTGTCATCACCCCAAATCCCCAAAAACACTTTTCAGACATTTCTTGTTAAAACTTTATTTTCAACTAATTCATCCGGGTTTTCGAAAGCAATTCATGACAGAGTACAGCACTATAACTAGTCTAACACATCCACTCTGTCATCGCCCCATCTCCCAAGAAATACTTTTCAGACATTTCTTGTTAAAAATTTTATTTCAAGTCATTCAATGTGGTTTTTCACAAGCAATTCGTACCACAGTACAGCACTATCACTAGTCTGAGACATCCAATCTGTCATCGCCCCATCCCCCCAAAAACAATTTTCAGACATTTCTCGTTAAAAATTTATTTCAAGTCATTCATTTGGGTTTTTCAAAAGGAATTCGTGCCAAGGTACAGCACTATAACTACTCCAAGACACGCTGCTGTCCTCGCCCCATCTCTCCAAAAACACTTTTCAGACATTACTTGTTAAAACTTTATTTTCTAGTCATTCATTTGGGTTTTTCACAAGCAATTCGTGCCACAGTACAGAACTATAACTACTCTAAGACACGCTTCTGTCACCGCCCCATCTCCCCAGAAACACTTTTCAGACATTTCTTGTCAAAACTTTATTTTCAAGTAATTCATACGGGTTTTCGTAAGCAATTCATGCCAGAGAACAGCATTATAACTAGTCTAAGACATCCACTCTGTCATCAAATATCACAAAAAGGTATTTTTCAAAAACTAAGAGGCAATTAATCTCTATCTCTCAATTGTCACCGCTGCCGTCCTAAGCTCCTACTGTAGCTAGCTTCGAATATTGAAATTTTTAAAAGTAAAATATCACAAAAAGGTATTTTTCAAAAACTAGGGGGGGGGCAATTAATCTCTATCTCTCAATTGTCACCGCTGCCGTCCTAAGCTCCTGCTGAAGATAGCTTCGAATACTGAACTTTTTAAAAGTAAAATATAATTAATCTCTATCTCTCAATTGTCACCGCTGCCGTCCTAAGCTCCTGCTGAAGATAGTTTCGAATATTGAACTTTTTAAAAGTAAAATATCCCAAAAAGGTATTTTTCAAAAACTAGGGGCAATTTATCTCTATCTCTCAATTGTCACCGCTGCCGTCCTAAGCTCCTACTGTAGTTAGCTTTGAATATTGAACTTTTTAAAAGTAAAATATCACAAAAAGGTATTTTTCAAAAACTAGGGGCAATTTATCTCTATCTCTCAATTGTCACAGCTGCCGTCCTAAGCTCCTGCTGAAGATAGCTTCGAATATTGAACTTTTTAAAAGTAAAATATCACAAAAAGGTATTTTTCAAAAACTAGGGGGCAATTAATCTCTATCTCTCAATTTTCACCGCTGCCGTCCTAAGCTCCTGCTGAAGCTAGCTTCAAATATTGAACTTTTTAAAAGTAAAATATCACAAAAAAAGTATTTTTCAAAAAATAGGGGGCAATTAATCTCTATCTCTCAATTGTCACCACTACTATCCTAAGCTCCTGCTGAAGCTAGCTTCGAATATTGAACTTTTTAAAAGTAAAATACCACAAAAAGGTGTTTTTTCAAAAACTAGGGTGCAATTAA
Organism: Artemia sp. Qi Xiang Cuo; assembly: GCF_049724085.1. NCBI lineage: Eukaryota > Metazoa > Arthropoda > Branchiopoda > Anostraca > Artemiidae > Artemia > Artemia sp. Qi Xiang Cuo. Next base: position 4,364,476 of record NC_142811.1, read on the forward strand.
TCTCTATCTCTCAATTGTCACCGCTTTTGTCCTAAGCTCCTGCTGAAGATAGCTTCGAATATTGAACTTTGTATTTTTTTAAAGTATAAATGCCACAAAAAGGTATTGTTCAAAAATAGGGGGGAATTGCTCATTATCTCTCAATTGTCACCGCTCCTATCCTAAGCTTCTGCTGAAGCTAGGTCAACTCATAAGACAATTTTATCATCGTTAACCGTTTCCAAAGATTGATATTGTTCCAAATTTATAATAAATAAGGTATGAATTAACATGCTCTTCAGGGTTACCTTAACTGCTAATCACTTTAACCCTTTTTTTATTTTTTTTCTCCATCTTCAATTCGCAAATGTTATCTAGCTCTTTTTCCCTATTATTCAAATAAGATCGTTCGTATAGTCCATTTCGCGAATCCCTTACCCCTTTTTTGCAAATGTCAATCAAACAATTCTGATTGTAACATCCAATTCTTTTTAATAACAAACTACTCTCGAGTTAAGGCAATTAACCACGTGTAGAGGTCCCATAGAATAACATTGGAAGGCCATGTGAGAAGATACATGTGTATGGTTGTTATCAAGCCAGCTTTTAATATGCCCACGTGTAACTCAAATGTCACAGGCATGGGTTTTTCTTGGAGGGTTCATATCTATTACACTTTTGAGCTTCTTGTAGGCGTGAATGTATGGTTGAATGTATGGTTCATATTCCCTATTAGGTTGCCAGCTTTTAAAAAAAAAATGTCTACGTGTAACTGTAGTGTCTCAGGTGTAAGTTTCCATGTAAGTTTCGCACCTTTATATAACACACTACTGGAGTGTCCTCCTCAAAAACATACTTTCTATCTGGAAATCAACTACGCTGAGCAAAATGGCTATCTCAAAATTTTGATTGGATGTGTTTGGGGGAATAATAGGCGTGAGGGGGGGGGGCTAGGTTCCCTCCAATCACTTTTGACTATTAAAAAGGGCACTAGCCCTTTGAATTTACAATCGAATGAGCCTTTTTTGAAGTTTCTACGACAACACCTTCTATTAAAACCTTATATGCCCTCAGGGCATAACTTAAAACCCTTACCCTGAGGGTTGTGGGGGAGTGTTCTCCTCAAAAACATATTTTCTATTTTGAAATCAACTACGCTGAATAAAACGGCTACCTCAAATTTTGATTGGATGTGTTTGGGGTAATAATAAGGCGTGGGGGGGGTTTGTTGCCTTCCAATCACTTTCGACTATTAAAAATGACACTAGCCCTTTGAATGTCCAATGGAACGAGCCTGTTTTGAAGTTTCTACGACAACACCTTCTATAAAAACCTTGTATGTCCCCAGGGCATGACTTAAAACCCTTGCCCTGAGTGTTTTGGGGGATTGTCCTCATCAAAAATATATTTTCTATCTGGAAATCAACTACGCTGAACAAAATGGCTATCTCAAAATTTTGATTGGATGTGTTTGGGGGAATGATGGGGTGGACTAGTTGCCCTCCAATTACTTTCGACTATTAAAAGGGGTTCTAGAACTCTCGATTTCCAATCAAATAAGCCCCCATTTGAAGTTTCTACGACGACCCCTTCCATAAGAAGTATATCTGGGAAAACAAATAATAAATAATAAAACATTGGAGCCGTATGACCTTTACTATACGCAACGCTATAGCGTTGCCTCTGATATTTGAACTATTTTAAACAAAATTACTATTTCAAACTTTTTATCGGCTCTATGACCAGGAAAAAAACAGGGGAAAAACAGAAATGACACAAATACTAAAAAAAGAGCAGAAAAGTATTTTCAATATAATGCATTTCAACCTTTCAAAGACTCAACACACACACACAAAAAAAAAAAAAGAAGAAAAAAAAAAAATATTTAAAAAAGCCAAACAAAAAGCAATTTTAAGAGACCCCCCCCCCGCCCAAAAAAGAAGATGTAAGATCATCCAATAAATTAAAACAAATTCCAAATATATATTTGAAACCAAGCAACAAAAAATATTAGACAAACTCAATATTCCTCACAACAAACGTTCACAACACACCCAACATGACCTGAAAGTTTCAACTTAATGCCATTAGCTGTTCCTTAGTTACAGTGGATACGCCCTTTTGACATCTCAGATGCAAATAGTATCTTCGGATTTAGTTCAACACCCTCCTCAACATGATTAATACGTTTTTTTAATTTTTAGATTAATATGCAGCACGATCCCCCCCCCCACGCCCATCATTTCCTCAAACACATCCAATGAAAACTTTGAGATATCCATTTTGCTCAGCATAGTTGAAAGGTCCAGTATCTATGTATTGGGGATGTTTACCCCCCCCCAATACCCCTCAAAGCAGAGGGCTATAAGTTATACCACTTGCCCATTATTAACATGTGAAGGTTTTATAGAAGGGATGGTCTTATGAAATTCGGAGGGGGCTCATATACGACATTTTATGCGACATTCAAGTGCTAGTACCTTTTTTAGGAGTCAAAACGGATCAGAGTGCCACTAGCCCCTCCCCCCACATCCTCTTTTCGCCCAATACATCTAATAAAAAATTTAAGATAGTCATTTTGTTCAAAATAATCCAAAGATCATATAACAAGACCATCAGGGTTGACACAGCCCCCAAGAGTCTGGGGCAAGGATTGTGAGTTATACACCGAGGGCATGTAAGGTTTTTATGGAAGATGTGGTAGCATAGACGTGAGGCTTGCTTGACTGAAAACTGAAAGTTCTAGTTTTCTTTTAAGAGTCAGAAGTGATACGAAGACAACTATAAGAGCGCCACTCTAAGTGAACCTAGATCAACCCAACGTTTTGGATATCTCTCTCACTATGACTCTGTTTGTGTGTCGTGTCTGTGCGTGTCTCGTCTGTATGTGTGTGTCATCTCTGTGGGTGTGTCTTCTCTGTTTTTGTGTCTTCTCTGTTTGTTTTTCGTCTCTGTGTGTGTGTCGTCTCTTTGTGTGTTTCGTATATGTGTGTGTGTGTATCATCTCTTTGTGTGTGTTTTCTCTGTGTATTTGTTGTCTCTGTGTGTGTGTGTGCCGTCTCTCTGTATGTGTCTCGTCTCTGTGTGTTTGTCATCTCTCTGCGTGTGTAGTCTCTATGTGTAAGTCCTCACTTTTAGTTTTTCGTCTCTGTGTGTGTGTCGTCTGTGTGTGTGTGTGTCGTCTCTGTGTGGGTGTTGTCTCTGTGTGTGTTTGTGTGTTGTCTCTATGTGTGTTTCGTATCTGTGTGTGTGTGTCTCGTCTCTTTGTGTGTGTGTCGTCTCTCTGTGTGTTTATCATTTCTGTGTGTATGTGTCTCGTCTCTCTGGGTGTGTGTGTGTTGTCTCTGTGTGTGTGTATCGTCTCTGTGCGTGTGTCCTCTGTATGGGTGTTTCCTCTGTGTGTGTGTGTGTTTCATCTCTGTGTGTGTCTTCTCTCTGTGTGTGTGTGTCTCGTCTCTGTGTGTGTGTCGTCTCTGTGCGTGTGTCTTCGCTATGTGGGTGTGTCGTCTCTGTGTGTGTGTTTTGTCTCTGTGTGTGTGTGTCGTCTTTGTGCATGTGGGTGTTGTCTCTGTGTGTGTGTGTGTCGTATGTGTGTGTGATTTATTTCTGTGCGTTTGTCTTCGCTATTTGTACGTCTTCTCCTCTGTGCGTTTGTCGTTTCTTTGTGTGTTTAATATGTGTGTGTGTGTGTCATCTCTGTGTGTGTGTCGTCTCTGTGTGTGTGTCGTCTCAGTGCATGTGTCTTCTTTCTCTGTGTTGTTGTCTCTGTGTTTGTGTCGTCTCTGTGCGTGTGTCGTCACTATGTGTGTGTCGTCTTTGTGTGTGTGTTGTCTCTGTGCTTGTTGTCTTTGTGTGTGTGTGTCCTCTCTGTGCGTGTATCGTCTCTATGTGTGTTTCGTATCTGTGTGTGTGTGTGTCGTCTCTTTGTGTGTGTGTTGTCTCTATGTGTGTTTGTCGTTTCTATGTGTGTGTGTGTGTCTCGTCTCTCTCTGTGTGTGTCATCTGTGTGTGTGTTGTCTCTGTGTGCGTGTATCGTCTCTATGTGTGTTTCGTATCTGTGTGTCATCTCTTTGTGTGTGTGTCGTCTCTATGTGTGTTTGTCGTTTCTGTGTGTGTGTGTGTCCCACTCATTTTCTCTACTAATATCCTCTCAAATAAACTGTTCTCTCTGAATTCAATTCTATTACTAATATGAATTGTAATGAAAATCGGTCCTTTTATTTATAACCCATCACCAGTCGAGTTATCGTATATTGAGCAACCTTCGCTGTCTCTGATTGGCTCCTAAAAAATGTCTACATCAAACGGCACATTCATTGTGCAATTCATATCAATAACAAAAACCACTCACCTTGCCAGCTTTTTAAAATGTCCACTTGTAAGTGTAGTGTCTCAGGCGTGGGTTTTCTTGACCCAGTTCTTGTGTAATTCCATGTATTTTTTCATGTATTTTTGAAAGTACTAGATAGGTTGCCAGCTTTTAAAAAAAAATGTCTACGTGTAACTGTAGTGTCTCAGGTATAAGTTCCATGTAAGTTTCGCGGTGCCTATTGCCTTACTACTAATATATTTGTAACATGCCACTCTTTATCATGTCTACACTAACGTACAAACTAAGATACTAAGTGGAAAATGGATAATTACAAGTTGTTGAACTATAGATAATTACATTATAAACAATAATAATGAAATAAATTTGACAGAATATTTGCTTCAACAAATACGATACTGAATTTGTTGACAATAGTTCTATAGGGTAAGACAGCAAGGCATTTTGTAAGTAAAGTATATTTATCAGAACCCCTATAGCTAAATTAGTTCCGAGTTTTTACAGAACAGTTTTATATACGAGCCTAATATTCCCTTTTTGAGGCTTTAGACACCCTTCTTCAAAAGATCCACTGAGCTTACCGTAATAGTTGGCGCACAACTCAATGCTATACTGCATGGTAATATTATTACATAAACAGAATAGCTGTTCATTTTGTATTGACGGCTTCCACGTGCGACAAATGTGGCAGCACACGGCAATATGTCCTCGACGACTGAGAGGCTTTGCGAAGACTTTTTCGAAAATTCCCAAAAAATCTCACAATTTTTGCTTGAGAGTATTTTAATCCTACCCAGGTCAAATTTATGGTCTTTAGGTCTGTAAATCTTAAGGCATTACCCAATTTCACCAAGGCCCCTATCCCCTTGGTCCGTTTGTAACTGTAAGTTAAGCGTATAGCGTTCGATTTTTCGTTGTTAGGCTCCCCCCCACACTTACTTGAAAAATTGAGCAGCAACAGAGAAAGTAAGATAATTAAAAATAATTAAGAAAAGAGGGAAATTTGGAATATTCTGCCAATAGTAAAACAGGCAGAATATGTGGTATATAATGTCTTATAGTATTTATTCTTTTTTAATTTGTTTCGTTCTTTGGGGGGTTGAATTTCATTGCAGGATAAGATAAAGTTTAATATTGGGGTTGTGGGGATGATGTCAACCCCGAAGACAAACTTATTTTAATATTCCGAAGTTTTTGAACAAAACAGATATCTGAAAATTTGATTCGATAGCATAGGGGTTATCAAAGTGGCGGGTAGCAGAGTAGGAACCGAGAGTGAGGCTGATTGCCCTCTGGTAACTCCCTGACTTTAAAAAAGGACACAAGAGCCTTTAGTTTTCACTTGACTGATCCCTTCCCAAGTTTCTAAAATCGCCTTTTCTATTTAATGTGGTCGAGAAACAGTTTTTAGCACTTTTCTAACCCTTTTTGGGCCGTGTTTTGAGGGGGAGCAATATTTTTTAGGGGAAGTATTCCTTCTGAAATAGAGTTTCGTATAAGTTTCAGGTCAATCAGAAAAGTTCGATGCTTTTTTAGTCTCCTTTGTTGTAAAAGGAACCAGATCTTTAAATGCTTTTTGTGTATTAGTCCCCTCGGCCCAAGCACTTCCGGCTGTAAGCATCAAATTGATCTGGAAAGTCTGTGTTGCTTATTTATGGGCCCCTAAAGCCTCCTCCTTCCCACAGAAAATATTACTAAGCTTTTCGAACAAGAAAATAATCCCTGTAAGTTTCAAACCACTAGACTCCAAAGATGAAACAAACCCCATCCCAATTTTCCACTATAAAATATATCTGTAATTTTGCCAGTTCGTATAATGGCCCTTATCCCAGGGGCTCTGGGGGTTTTGTCATCCTTGGATGCAAATGTATTGGTATTTTCAACTATTCTGAACAAAATGGGTACCCCGAAATGTTGCCCCGATGCCCTAAGGAGTTACGAAAGGGTCAGATGTAAAAAAACGGTTCTACGACACAGACTGATTGCTCTCCAATCACTTTTGTCTTTTAAAAATGACACTAGAACCCCAATTTCCGATCGAACCAGCATCCTTCGAAGTTTCTATAAACACGAGGGGATTTGAGGAGGGAGCAGCTCATTCCTATACGGAATAAATTTCGCTCGCTTTAGGGTTTATTTGGTTTAATGTCCTCCTTTACTTTTGTAATAAAGGCATAGACGAGAAACATTTCCAGAAATCAAGAGGGATTAGAGTAGTATTGGGTCAATCTATTTGTCAGGGGCCATCCCTCCTTCTCCTAAAATTTTTATATCTCTCCTCCTTTCCTAGAACCCTTATTCAGGCTTGGTCTGAATGAACAGAGATGAGAGAACAATGCTCACCCCACTCCATACCGTTCCTATAATTATTTGAAGGCTCATGGAGATTTAAAAGAATTGGGTTTGGTAAAAGTACCTTTGGTTGCTCAAACTTAAATTTTGGAAGATTCTACCAAGGGGAGTTGTCGGGGCCATTTTTCTGGGGGAGGGGGTAAAAAGCTGAAGTCTGGTTTTTTTACTGAGCCAACGTAAGCGTTTCAATGGGACTCGTACCACCAAATCAGGGACTTACGCAGGGGGGGGCCTCCGGGCCCCCTTGAAATCTCACGATTTTTTTCATTTTCTTAACAGAATAATGGGTTTGAAGGATTTGGGGCCCCCCCCTGAAACAAATTCCTGCGTACGTGCCTGCACCAAATTTTGTGTCTTTTTTTATAATCCACAATGCTGTCTTGTAGCGCCTTTTCAAATTTGTCCTTCCGCCACCCAAAAGATTATCTGAGCACATGCCTGTCACTCAGTGGATTTGTCTATTTGAAAGTATAATAATTTCCTAATTGAACTGTTTGGATACAATCTAGGGCAGGAAGAACAGCAGGTTAAGCACTGGATTTCAGGTCATTATTAAAATAAAATTTGCGATAATGATATGTAGATTGAATATCGATTAATATCAACATTCAGATGGCTAGGTTAAATTTTTCAGTTGGTTAATGTCTATCGGACTATCAACATTTTAAAGAGCTTTAATTGCACATAGATTTGTGTTGTCTTTCAAAATAATTGATTTTTTTTTATAATTTAGTACTTTCGACAAGTTTCCAAGAGTTATTGTATGTAACAAACCTTATGGGATGGTATATGTTCTTGGGATAGAGGATCCTACTATAGATTTAGTTGGTCGAAAGTTTGTTTCCATCGTTCCGATTGTGGAAACAATTTTTTTTTTTTAGATGTATACAGGACCGTCGGGGAGGGTTGGGCAAGTTTCTGGCACCCGAGTTCAAAGGGACCCAGTTGAATTTTTATTAATGTAGAACTTTGTGTTGTTTGTTTGATTTTGCGTTTAATTTATAGTCAATTCCTTTTCTTGTTGAGCTTTGTGTATAACCCATGGCTATATGCAAACATTTGAGGGGGGGGGGGGGGTCTGGGAAGAATTTAATTAGAAACCAATTCATAGAATAGGCTATAATAAAAATAACTTCTGAGTGTGATGAAGTAAGAACTTTGTTATTATTATGTTTAATTCAAAAGAGGTAATAAAATAGAGTGGGTTAATTTGCGGTTAGGTCGTATCCAGGATTTTTTAAGTTTTTTTTTTTTATTTTTACTCTGGATACGGCCTTGATTAGTGGTATAGGACAGAAATCATGTGAGAAGAAAGAAATCTACCATTTGATTCTTCATTCAAAGTTCTTTCCAAATCTAATAATCACTACCTTGAAATTCCCCCCCCCCTATAATGGGGCTAGACATAACCCTAGGCCATGCACAACAAATTATTAATATTTGTTGTCAGATTAACTTTATTTTGAACTTTGAAGCAATTTTTGTTGAGAAGTAAGCGCAAAAAAATAATGAAAATTAACTAAATCAACAAAGTTTTACATATGACCTGGGATAGATATGCTCTTTTGCGGAGGGGGCTAGAGTACAATTAAAATGGTGGTAATACCTTATTATCTACCCCTAAATATTATCTTTCCAAGTATAATAGTAGCTTGTGTTGCAATTGCATCATAGCCCCTCCTCCACGCCTTAGTGGTTTGAAATAGACCTAGGTTAAATACAAGAGTTTGCTGATTTTGTTGTTTTGATTTCAAATTCGCATTAGGAACCAACTGTTGATGAGTTTAAAGTAGCCTGCAAATGGCAATATAAGCATAAATCAGCAAACTTTTTTAGGTACTTTTCGATTAGCTGGTACCCACGCGATATATTGTATGGTGAAGATGCTAAAGGAAACCAGTCAAACGGGTATCTGTCAGTAGAGAATTGGATCGAACACCTTGGTTTGTCATTGCGTTTACAATATTTAAACTATTGGTTTTTGGGGTTTAGGGAGAAATAGGGTACCTAGGTTAGGTTATGTATTTAATATATGCTTTGCTTTACCCCCACACCCCTAATGTGCAGATATATAGCCCAAATTTGTTTCTAAACTAATATATTTTTATTATTTTGTTTTATTTCATTAGCATTAACCAAACTTGACTTCTCGCGTGGATACCAGCTAATTGAAAAGTATCCTTTTTATATACTGTAGGCAAGGCCGTATCCGAGATTTCGTTCGGGAGGGGGGGTGTCAAAAATTTTTTATATATATTTCTGTTACGAGTGGGAAAAAATTTTGGGGGGGCTCAAAGCCAGTACCCCATACCCCTGGATGCGGTCTTGATTATTGGGCTATATCCAGTCTCATTAAGAGGAACTGAGGAAGTTCTTCATTAAGAGCCGTATCCGAGATTTCGTTCGGGAGGGGGGGGGTGTAAAAATTCCAAAAATTGTTTATATATATTTCTGTTACGAGTGGGAAATTTTTTTTTTTTTGGGGGGGGGGTCAAAGCCAGTACCCCATACACCTGGATGTGGTCTTGATTATTGGGCTATATCCAGTCTCATTAAGAGGAACTGAGGAACATTTTTGTCTTAGCAACTGTTATTTTTGGAAAGATAGTGAATCAAATGGTATTAATCGTTTGATATTGAAGCGCTTAGCTTCACCTTTCATCAAAACCATCAAATACTATAATAACTAGATTTAGGCTAATAACTCATAGCAAAACTAAGGCAAATTTTAGTTAAGTTTATATATATTCTAGGCTCAATAGTGCTTCTCAAATGTACAACGATAATGTGCAGGATAACTGAGCCAAAGGCCGTATCCAGTGGAGGGGTTAGTGGGTTCCTTTAATTTTTTACTCTTCTATCACTAATTTTTTTCCGAAACCTCTTTCTAGGGTATACCTTAGGCTCTGGATTCAATCCTAAAAGTTTTATTCTTCCAACTCAGCCAATTTAAATTGGTTGAACCAATTTAATTAAATTAATTCTTTGAACCAACCAATTTAAGAAAGCCTCTAATTTAGAATTTTGCTCAAAAATCTGCTAATTTTGTTGTTTCCTTTTAGAATTAGGTCCCTCCCCTGTATAAATGCCTATGTGCAGTCATGGATGACAACTTCTTGAAAATTGTATGTTGGGACAACAAAAAGGAGGAAGAAATTGGCTGAAACTGGCTAATATTCTCTATTATACAAAAACTGGCTAATATTCTGGCTAATTATAAAAAACTGGCTATACTAAAAACTGGCTATTATAAAAAAAAACTGGCTATTATAAAAAATAACTGGCTATTATAAAAAACTGGCTAATATTCTCTATTATACAAAAACTGGCTAATATTCTGGCTAATTATAAAAAACTGGCTATACTAAAAACTGGCAATTATAAAAAATAACTGGCTATTATCAAAAACTGGCTAATATTCTCTATTATAAAAAAACTGGCTAATATTCTGGCTAATTATAAAAAGCTGGCTATTATAAAAAATAACTGGCTATTATAAAAAACTGGCTAATATTCTCTATTATACAAAAACTGGCTAATATTCTGGCTAATTATAAAAAACTGGCTATACTAAAAACTGGCAATTATAAAAAATAACTGGCTATTATAAAAAACTGGCTAATATTCTCTATTATAAAAAAACTGGCTAATATTCTGGCTAATTATAAAAAACTGGCTATACTAAAAACTGGCTATTATAAAAAATAACTGGCTATTATCAAAAACTGGCTAATATTCTCTATTATACAAAAACTGGCTAATATTCTGGCTAATTATAAAAAACTGGCTATTATAAAAAACTGGCTAATATTCTCTATTATACAAAAACTGGCTAATATTCTGGCTAATTATAAAAAACTGGCTATACTAAAAACTGGCTATTATAAAAAATAACTGGCTATTATAAAAAACTGGCTAATATTCTCTATTATACAAAAACTGGCTAATATTCTGGCTAATTATAAAAAACTGGCTATTATAAAAAACTGGCTAATATTCTCTATTATACAAAAACTGGCTAATATTCTGGCTAATTATAAAAAACTGGCTATTATAAAAAACTGGCTAATATTCTCTATTATACAAAAACTGGCTAATATTCTGGCTAATTATAAAAAACTGGCTATACTAAAAACTGGCAATTATAAAAAATAACTGGCTATTATAAAAAACTGGCTAATATTCTCTATTATACAAGCTTGTCATAATAGTATTATCATATTTACGGGTGGAATGTTATTTTTGTTTTTTTAGACTAATTGCTGTAGCCACAACACCTGGCCAGGTTTATTTGTTTTGATCTTTTGCCAAACTAATAATTTATTATAATAAGACTTTTAAGCTCATTTTACTTTATATTTATGTATTTGAGCTTATTTTAAATTTATTTTTATTGTCAAATCTGATTGTTATTATATTCTATTGATTAATTTTATTTCACTTATTTTTAAAAATTATGGTCGTTTATTGTAGTAAAAGTTTTTTTTTTCCGTGACCCTTATCACAGACAAAGAGATTACAAACCTTGGGCAAACCCCCCGCCCCAAAGAGAAATAAACGCATGAACCCTGGGCTGTGTGCAGCTTTGCAGTTTTTAATAACATCAATATTTTTGCGATTTCCTATAATATCGTATGATTTGCCTTTTCTCTTAGTACCCTCCCCTTCATCTTCAGAAATAAATGCCTGAACGCTCGACTGTGTGCAGCTTTGAGATTGTGTGATAGCCTAAAATCTTTTATGATCACCTATAATATCATATGATTTGCTTTTTCATAAGCCCCCCCCCCCCAAGTCCCTGAAATGCATAATTTCTTCACTGTTTGGCTTTGAGATTGTGTGATAAATCAAAATGTCTATGATTTCCTGTAATATCATACAATTTGCCTTTTTTATTATCACCCTACCCCCTCAGAAATAAATGCCTGAGCCCTGTGATATGTGAAGCTTTGCGATTATGTGATGACATTTAAATTTTTATGATTTCCCATAATATCATGCAATTTGCCCTCTTTATTATCATCCTCCTCCGATGCCCCAAAAATAAATGCCTGAATCCCCGACTGTTTGAGCTTTGCGATAATGTAATAACATCAAATTTTTTTATGATTTCCTATAATATCATACAATTTCCCTTTTTTATTAGCTGCTCCACAAAATAGATTTATGTATATATAAATGTTTGAACCAAATCTGTTATGCATATTTTTAATAATTTCTTACTGTAAAATATAGATTTTTGTTTTAAAAAGGAAATTTTTGAGTAGATTTTTCGCAGATTGAATTCCTTGTGCAAACTAATTTTTCTCAATGTCAGTATTGAGACTTTAAGAGTACTACACAAAAAGAGCAGTTTAAATGATGGGAGGGAGGGGGGGTGTAAATGATGTTAAATCTGAGCCGAGCACATAATTTTTGGGGGCATTTTAAAAAGGACACAAATAAAACTTTTTAAAAATCATCTAGGTGACTCTAATGTTACTAATAATAAGAAAAATAGCATTATGCCTCTAGTTTAAAACATTGAATATTTTCTATACATTTCATTTATCAAGAAGAAACTATTCGAGCATGAATGGTTTTAGACGTGGTTTTGTCACATCCAACATTGCTATGCCACAATTTTTAAATTGCATCAGTGTTGGTTATGGTTACCCTCCCCATGCAACTAATCACAGGGCACTCGTAGGTGCCCCTCCACCACTAAGTTTTGACAATTTGGTGCTTCATTACTGAGAAGCATGTGCCTTTAAATGCAATGTACTATACCATTAAAATGGCATGTACAAGTTTATATAATTGAAAGCATTGGAGCAAGGAAACCCCCCTCCCAAGCAAGTTTTTTAGAACAAAGAAAAATATATGGGCGCAGAGTCTCATTGCAAACTGAGACAACATATTGCTGTCTATATATCAGTTCCATCTACATGTTTTCCTTTCTTCAATGCAAATGGAACTTATGTATAAGTCAATCATTTTTAGAATGAAATGGAAGAATTGCTTAATTAATGGGATTTAATTTCAGAGTCCTCAACAGTTGTTGTCAGGTGATGAAGAAATGAATTCACCAAGAGCTGTTTCACAATCATCTGAAAGGTCTGGTTCCAGGCAATCAGTTCGATCGGGTACAAAATCACCTGCACAAAGGAGCTCGTCACGGCACTCAGATAGGTAGACCTTCTGTTTCTTATGGTTAAAGCACCAAGGACATTAAGGACATTTTTTGCTCCCTCTTCTCTAAACTCTTTTCGTTGTTTAAAAACCATGAAGTTTTTATGGCAGTACTTTTTAACCATTTTGGAAATACTAAATACACTTTCAGCTGTCATTACTTAACAAATCTCCTCATAGATAAAAAACACTCAGTGTAACCCTATTCTAGTTGCCTTTCAAAAGGTCTCGTTAACCATAATGTACTTTTTGATAAAGTTTTGTATGAATTTCACATCAATCATATTCTTGTAAGAAGTATTGCTTCCATACTGTCAATATGTGTCAAATATCAAAACAGCTACTCTTACCTCACATTCGTTATTTTCTTGTAAGAAATGTTGCTTCTTTACTGTCAGTGTGTCTAATATAAAACATCTACCATTTTTTGTGGTTTTCTACGGAGACCTTTACTTGATCCTGAAGCACTCCTCATTATGGTTAATAGTATCAATATCAGGCTTACCTTACAAATGGATAAAGATTAATGATGCGTCTGTCCTGGAATTTCGCAAGAAAAATGTAGAAAGCAGGCCCGTATTAAGGATTTTTATTCTGGGAGGAGTATTTTTTTTGCGGAGGATGGGGTGTTCAAAAAATACTTATCAAAAATTTGTCTATATACATTTTTGTTACATTTTTACGGTTCGGACAAACACTTCTGGGGATTTAAACCCCCCAATAGAATATTAGAAGCTACAGTGATGACAGTGGTCAAATATGGCTCTGAAGCATGGGCTCTACGAAAAGCGGATGAAGATTTGCTAGATGTTTTCCAGAGAAAGATTTAAAGGAAATGGGAACTTTGTGGAAGGGTGTAAAAAGTGAGGCTTTCACAAGATCGGGATGGAGGAGAAGCGTGCGTAGCTGTGTTGGCCTCAGGCGGCTTGATGCTGCGATGAGTTGTTAGTAGTAACTGTCTGCTTTGTGCCTCATTTCAAATTTTTTAAAATTGTTTTAAAAAGGGTCATTTAAAAGGCTGAATTGTTCGAACAGGTTAGCAGGAATAAGTTATCCAAGGGACGTGGCATATAAAATTGAGACAAGGAGAAAAAAAAGGAATGGTAGGTCAGTTGGAGTCTTTGAATGAATTTTTGTTTTAATTTAAAACGACTAATCACAAGCTCTAATGACTGAATTTGTGTTTTTATCAATTAACACAATCAATAGATACATAAAATACTGTCAGATTGTACAGTATTTACTGTCAGTAAATGCTGTCAGACTGGGGGGGTCTCCCCCCTCCAACTGGCACAACTACTTTCTGTTAAATGGTTTACTGGGAGAAGAGCGGGATGTGCTCATGCGCCTCAGGTCCACTTCAGTTATTCAGTCAATCTGATTAAACTGAACTGTCTTAACTTGTTTAATAGGTCGGTTTAGCTTTTAATGCTAGGGGCTAAAGAATGATGATAATATTTTTTTGCCAAAAACGTAGTGCACATTTTTAACTTTGCGTTTCATGACTAATATTGAACATACTTAAGATTTCAAGCTCTGCAACGAAAGAACCTTTGTTTTACCTTTGAAAATTTGGTTTTTAAATAGAAGCAATATACTTTTGTGGCAGTTTTTGCAAATTATGTCTGACACCTAAGACTGCAAGGTTACAAGATTTCTCAATACTAGGGCTCTGCAGAAGGCCCTGAAGGGTGCATACGAAAAGATTAAAAGTTGTTTAAGATTAGTGCGCTAATTTCAATAAAAGAGATGGTTTTTGCTAAAAATTAACAATTTTTAAGGAGAGAAATACTGAGAGGGTTTGTTGCTTTACGTAGCTAGTGTAACAAAATGGAAGTCCAATTCCTTAAAATATTTCGTTGCTGGGTTGAAAGGAGAGCGTTTTTTTCAAAAGTACAGGAGTTAATAAGGAGAAAGTTGCCCTAAAAACTTATCAGTTTATACAACTATCTTGAACAAAGGCGAAACCACGGTCAAACAATAAAGTTTTGATTATAGGATTCAGCGTCTAGAATCATTTTCGGAGGGGCATGGAATAGCAATATAGAAAAATAAAACAAATGCTGTTATTTAAATCACAAATTAAAGTTAATTTGTTTTTCTAGAAGTGGCAGCAGGTCATCCCGGTCAAGTCGTTCAAGAAGTGGCCCCCAAAGATTAAAGTCTGGTAGTCGTTCACCTTCTCCTGCTGGAAATAGAAGTGCATCCCGTGGCTCTAGCCGTTCTGGATCACGATCTGGGTCAAGATCAGTATCCCCGCGAGGCTCTAGGAATGCCTCTCCTAGTTGCTCTGCAAAAAGTAAGAGTGGCTCCCCAGCAGATCGAAGTAGATCTAGAAGTCGAAGCGACTCTCCAAGAAGCAAAAGTGGGTCTCCTAGAAGCAACAGTGGCTCACCAGTGAATCGTGGCCGATCTAGAAGTCGAAATGGTTCGCCTAGAAGCAGAAGCGGGTCGCCAGTGAGTCGTAGCAAATCTAGAAGTCAAAGTGGTTCGCCTAGAAGCAGAAGCGGGTCACCAGTGGGTCGCAGCAAATCTAGAAGTCAAAGTGGCTCACCAAGAAGCAGAAGCGGGTCGCCAGTCAATCGCGGTAAATCTAGAAGTCGAAGTAGATCCCCAAGAGACAGAAGTGGCTGTCCCAAACAAAGACACAGAAGTGCTTCAGCCAGTTCTAGTCGATCACGTTCAAGATCAAGATCCCGATCTCGTTCACGCTCAAGGTCGCCTTCTCGTTCAGGTATCTATTATTTTGTTGATCTTTTATTCTTGGGTATGTCAGTTAGATTATTTTTTATTTGTTGTCTTTTGTTCTTTGATTTTTTTATTCTTGGCTTTATCTGTTAGGTTATTTTCCAAAATATTGTATTTAATACAGATTGAGTTAAAACTACAGTTAATAGGCTGTTTGCTATCTTGGGAAGCTGTTGAGTTAGATGAATGAATTTGTTTGGTAAGTTTGTCTTAGAGTCTGCTCCTCTTAGACTGTGTTCCTTGGAAAGGTGGTTTCCAGTTTTTTCCAAACTGGTCATACGGGGACGGAATGGAGCTGAAAGGTTAAAAACAGTTTTATTTATCTAGCACAATAAAAGTCGGTGCCCTGGAGGGGGGTATAGGGGTAGAAATGGGCATTTAAATGCACCTCAATGGGCCCTTATTTGGGCTGTAGATCCATTCCTGAAAGTTTCACTCACCAGGTTCAGCATCTTTCCAGGATGAAAAAAAGGCCACTTTTACCTCTTTTGTATATCAGGAGGCGGGTTTTCCATTTCCCCCCCCCCCCCCCCTCCTCTCTCGTATCCAAGTATCAGTATTTGTAGCATTAAGGTTTATGTATGTATGTTCGACCATTTCTTTAGCATACATATATGTAAAAATCCTACAAAAATTATGGTATGTTTACCTCTCCCCTGGGAAAAACTCCTGTTAGTGCCCGTGCATTTAGAGGTAGCTGGGTGCTCTAATCCCAGCACTCTGTTGCAATTTATGCCCTAAAATAAACCCTGTTTTTACTCTTTTTACTCTTTAGTACTCTTTTTATTTTTGATAAAAGAATTTCTTAAATATTTGCCCCTTTTCAATGCATATCTTATAATTATATGATTTTTATGCCTTTTTTGTTCTGAAATCCGTATGTATCAAAGTGGGAAGTACTTGAATGTAACGGTAGCCCTTCTCCCCGTTAATAAAAATCAAGTGTTGAGCCCAACAACCGTTGCAGTAGAAACCTGTTCGTGGTTGATTTTGGTTTTAAGGAACGGTTTTCTGTGATTCTAGGATCAGATGCATCAAGACGCAGTCGTAGTGGCTCAAGATCTAAAAGTTGGTCAAGAAGTCGATCCAGATCGCGTTCAGGTAGTCCGAATGGATCTGATGTTGGTGCGAAAAGAAGAACACTAAGCAGTGATTCAGAAGGGGGTCTCTCTGCTGGAGAGGGTCCTTCAAAGAGGAAGCAGAAGAAAAAAAGTAAGCAGAATTGACTACAGAACTGACTTTACTCTTGTTTTGCTATAAGATTGACACATTTTAATTAGGGTGACGTCATAGAGTATAAGAGGCTTATAAGTGGGGACTTGCGCCAGTGTCGAAAAGCTTAACACCATCTAGCGTTTGGCGATTATGTTCCTTGTTTAGCCTATTATAAACTGCTCTATTTTTGTCTTTTCAAGTACTTTAAAATGTTGGCCTACTAGCTAAGAGTCACCTAGCCTACTTAGCATGCCAAGATTTCTTCAAGCTAATCTAGGCCTAATTTTTGCAGACTGGATTTTGACTTGAATAATTCATGAAAAGAAAAATATACTAACTGTTTATCACCTACTGAGAAATTTCAGCTTTAATCCTTGAAAATTGCAGATTAATTAGTATCTATAACTTTCTGCTTTTATAGTGAATTTTTTTTTTCTTTTTATATTTAAAAACTTTTAAGGCCTACTTTTGTAAGTTTATCATAGTCTTTACGCTGATATATCAGACTGAATGATATATCAGACTGAACGATATATCAGACTGAATGCTTAATAGGTAAAATAAATCTTAATGAAGCGCAAGCCCGAATCCAGAGGGGGGGGGGGGGGGGTTTGGGGGTTTGACCCCCCCTGAAATTTTTGTCTGACTGGTAAAAACGTAACAAAAATGGACATAAACAAATTTTGTATGCGATATTTTTAGTTTTTTGTGTGTAAACCCCCCTCCCCCCCAAAAAAACAAAGAATTTTTTCTAGTAAAACCCCCTCCAAAAAAAAACCTGGGTATGGCCTTGATGAACCGCATGCTATATTGGGGACCTCCACTCCCTTCTCTTCAACAAGGAAAGATTTCTACTACTACTTCACGTTCACGAGAAAAAAACTGCAATTATGCCGGGGTTAGTTAATCGAGTGGAGCATAAAGTATGTAATAAGGGTTAGGGGTCTTCATAACTCATACCACATATGCTCCGATTGTTTAATACTATTTCCCTTGATTTGTTTAATTCACTAAAATTATCACGTTTGAAAAATTTTTGTCTCCAATTGCACAATTAGAAATACAATCTGGGTGGAAAGATACGTGCTTTGGTTTTATCAAAAAAAAAATTTTAATCTGGGTACTGAGAACAATATCTAGTTTGTGGTCTAAAAAAAATACACATGCTCTAATTTTTTTTTTCTATTGCATTTGGTTTGTTTCACCCAAGGTTTATATTCCCTGTGTAATTTTTTTTGTCTTATTTTTATGCTCTTCTTCCGGGGGTACCAATTAAGGGGGCGGGGGTCGCCTCCTAGACTTTGAAAAGTACCTTCTTATTTCTATTTCATAGCTATATTGTATTTTATCATGGCTAACTGGTCGTCCCCCTACAATCCTTGCCCCCTACATTTTTGTAACTCGGCACCACTGACTCCTTCAGTTTTAATATATCAACGAAAGGCGACAATTTTGCTATCACTTCATAGCTGTAATGATGTGCATAATTTCCTAGATGGAAAATTCGGTGGAAAAAAGGGAAATTTCAAGCAAATTTGGATCCTTCGCCAATAAAAACTTATGTAACTTCAAACAAATAAAAGTTCAAATAGGGATAAATCCTTTTCTTAGACAGTGAAAGACAGATACAAAAGTTGTGGATATTTCAACTACATACATCAGTGATCATGATCAGCAGATAAACAAAGTATTACAATTAAAACAAACTACATTTATACTGGATAAAATAATTACTTCCGGGTCACGGATAGTTTCTTGTTCATTGGCTGACAGGGTTTATTAACAGGGTTCATTCAAAGTCTTAAATATTGCCTAAATTTAAGTTGAATTTTTAATGAAGGTGGCACATTCTTCTTCTTCTTCCAATTGCAAACGAAATGTTGCTGAATTTACAGTTATAAATATATACACTTGCTTGGTCTACTACCTTATAATTTCGTAATTCTGATTCTCAAAATCCTCTAATTATTTTTATTTCTTTACTATTTCGTATTGTTCAGTTAACATTTCTCGCAAAACTAGAAAAATTTAGCGTCCGTACTAACTGTATAAAATTCAAAATGTTTAATTGACTTCTAATATATTGAGCATTTTTATATCATGGATGTATTAATAAACAAATTATTATGTGTATGTAAGTTAATTTATTTTACATATAAAAACGTTTAAAAGTTTGGTTTTGAAAGGACGAAAGGTTTGCTCCTAACCTTCCATTATAAACTTCAAAACCGCCAGAATTATCAAGGCTGCCACTGTGCATTCTGCTATTTCATGACTACCGCACTAACCACTCATCGCAGCACAATGTTTTCTGGTGTTATGACAGTAGTATCACCGTCGGTCCAGTTTCTAGACTAATTCAACTGTCGCTACTCTTAGAAGGAGAAAGGCTTACAAAAGGGAGTTATTGAGCCACAATCTCAAGAGTTGTCAGGCACGATTTTACCCACGCCTGTTATACATAGTAACGTTATACTGTTTGTTGGGTATTTGCTGCTACTAAGTATATCTGAAAAAAGTGGAAAAAGAAAAAGGAATAGTCTTTTGAAAAGTACGGTGCAACACCTGCACAAGTTTGGTACCTCTGAGTGCATCTGAAAGAATGTGAAAAAAGAAATAGAAATTATGAATGAAAGTTCAAATACGGATAAGTCCTTTTATTAGAGAGTGAAAACGGATGCAAAAAGCTCTGTATTCACATACAACAGTGACCGTCATCAGCAGATAAACTAATGTAATAAAATTAAAACAAACGGTATTTATACAGAACAAAATAATTATTTCTATTTTATAATAGTCTCCATTTCATTGGCTAGAACTGTCTAAGAGGATTCATTACCCAAAAATTGCAACAGACTTTGTTGAAAAGTTGGGCATATATCTCTAGTAAATGTATTCTTTTATCTATTAGTGCATACAAATTTAGCATCAACCTTTTGGGTTTTTGACTCCAATTATATCTAAAATGCTGTTCTCATTTTGTGATCTATTGTGCTCTTTTTGTTACTTCTTTTTGTGCTCTTTGTACAAAGTACGTTGCTCATTGTTTCTTTTTCTGTACTGTTATATGCAAATTTAGCATCAAGATTTTGGCACATTATATCCAGAATCATAGACTCAGGCTCGTGCAAAGGGAGAGGGGATGTGACAATTATCTGATTGAATTACAGAGTGAGTGTTGGGATTCAGGTGAGAAGGTGTGTTTCGCCATAGCAAAGGATTGGGGACTTCTTCCCCTTCATGTAGAAATCAACAATATAATAATACCAAGCATTTTTTTTTTCTATTTCTTAATCGAAACCAAAGAATTATGGTAATGTTTTTAGTTGTTTAATAATATTGTAATTGGAAGTGTTAACCTTAGTAAAAGAGCAAAGAAATTAAAAAAAAAGTCGGAAGTCAAAATTTGGAAGTATAAAACACAAAATCATTAAATTTTTTCTATATTTTCGTTTATAGGGAAGCGAGTACGACTAGATTCTGAAGACGAGAGATCGGGCTCAGAACTCGGATCCAATTCAGAAGACGAGATGAAAGACAAGAAACGCAAGGCTGTTAAAGAGGTGTTTGGGGGATCTGAATCAGAGGATACAGACCAAGGAAAAGTTAGTCATTTTTCAAAGACCCCCTTTTATTAGGCTACATTAATTTCATATAAGCCCTTCGGAAGCCAAACTGACCAAATCTACTTCTATTTTTTAGGTTTTAACGTTACATCATTTAATCAGCTAATCAGTTGATCGTTCACTTTTTAGCCTTAAACATGGAAATAAGCAATTAGAATTAATGCCGAAATTG
The DNA here is from genome assembly GCF_049724085.1 of Artemia sp. Qi Xiang Cuo. Taxonomy (NCBI): domain Eukaryota; kingdom Metazoa; phylum Arthropoda; class Branchiopoda; order Anostraca; family Artemiidae; genus Artemia; species Artemia sp. Qi Xiang Cuo. The sequence continues at coordinate 4,385,069 of NC_142811.1, forward strand.
AACAAAAAATGTATTAAGTCAAAGTCAAAAAGTTAAATGAAAGTGTTTTTTTTCTATTTTGTATATTTTAGATTTAAATCTAAATTAGATTAATTTTATATTTATATTTAAATAATTAATACAAGAAATATAACAAAATATAACAAAATATAAGAAAAATAAGAGTAGGCCCAGACACAATATATCAATAATCAATACTTAGTAGCACGAAAAGACTGGTTAAACTATGGCGAAAACACAAACACACCGAGTTCTGCTGGCGGAGGATTTCAAACCACGGATGGCTTTTAATAGTATTATTAAACTTAGATATCTGATTAAGGATGGCTGAAGTTGGATCTGTTATTTTATATTTCCTATTAAAAAAAGAAGTTCGAGACCAAAGTGGGAGACGAAGCAGAAATTTTGCTTAAATAAGACTTAACTTAACAAATGAATCTGCATTGTGAGCTTAATATACATATACTGAGATTTAGTAATCAAAATGTTCTTTATTATTTGATTTATTAAAGTTATAAAAGTAAAAACATTTATATTTTTTCAGTAAAGTGCAAATTATGTTCTGGCCTTGGGAAGGCATAGAGGTTTTGAGACCTACTCATGTTAATTTCCGCTCGTTTTGAGTTTGACTCGGTTATTTATTGTAATTTCTGTTCGTTTTGGGTTTCATTTATTTATCGATGCTGGTTTGTGGTAGTTTCACACCTGGTAGATTATTTGATTTTATTTTTGCTCATTTTTGGTTTAATGGAGTTCCTTACTTTTCTTTGAAAAACTTATTTGTGGAAAAGTTTTTTTTAATTAAGTAAAAAGTAAATTTATTTTCAGAAAGTAGATACGTTACTCTATTTTTTGGTATATTTACCAAATTTTTTTAAACACTGATCATCCCTCTTATCTAATATTAAAGTAAACTCTTCATGAAAACATTCCACCGGCTCCAATAGCCAAGGGTCCACTGCCGTTTTTGTGTCGTCGTCATCATTGTAACGGTCGCCACTGAAGTGACAACCGGTTAAAATGGAGACGAAACATGGGTTTAGTATAAGACACCCAAATTGGGGTAACAGAACATGGAATGGGAACACACACAATCCCCCGAAAATTTGAAAGTCGGACAAACCCTTTCCCAGCACAAAATCATGGTGTCAGTGTTTTGGAAAAGGCATGGGTTTTTTTTTGTCTACTTCATACAACAAGGAACCACTATCAATGCAGAGCGATACTGCTTAACCCTCAGAAAACTCCACAGAGTTATTAAAAGAAAAAAAAAGACTTGGTATGCCGACAAAGGGAATTGTTTTTCTTCATGACAATGCAATACCTCACAATGCTTGTTAGACCCGCAATTTGTTGGGGTTTTAACTGGGAAGTTATAGACCACCAACCATACAGTCCTGATCTTGTGCCCAGTGATTACCATCCGTTTCTACATCTCACGCACTACCTCGGTGGCAACCTTTACAATGATGATGACGAGGTAAAAACGGAAGTGAATTCTTGGCTATTGGAACAGGTGGCAATTTCTTACGCAGAGACTATTTAAAAAGTAGTTGAGATGTATGATTAGTTTCTGAACCAACTTGGCCACTATGTTATTAAATAGAGTAAAGTATGCTCTTTCTGAAAATAAATTTTCTTTTTTTTAGATAGTCTTTCGCTGTGTACTTATGTTCGAATGGACCTTACTTAAAACAACACCTCGTATAACTTTCAGGATTTCACCCCCCTCACAGCCCTCAGGGTAAGGGCCTTAAGTTGTGAAATTTGTCCATTGTTTACATATAATACATGCTATTGAGAAAGATAGGCATGTTTGAGATTTACTTTCCAAAAAGACTAATAGTATTCAGGTGAGGCTATCAAAGAATGCTGAGGGGACTGTTAAATTAAATAAAACACGTTATGTGCACATGGGTTGTGAGCATAATAATTTGGAACTTTCTAGATATGATCAGGAGACAACAATTACTACTACAACTACTACCACCACTAATACTTTTACTACTACTGCTAATACTACTACTGTTATTATTATTAAGACTAAAACTGCAGCTTCTTTAGCAAGTACTACCAAGGCTGAGGATATTAAAATGAAAATCCGAAAGTTCCCTCCCCACAGAAAATTTTCCCCGTGGACACTCACCCCCAGCAGAAACTCCCCCTCCCCCGAAAAATGTTTGTATCCTTTGTAATAAAAAATACTACACGCAAACAATGGGTAAACTTCATAGCTTACAGATCTTAACAAGGAGCTAAGGGGGTCATATTATCCCCAAAGGCATAGCTATTGAACCTTTGAACTATACTGAACAAAATAGCTATGTATTCACAAAATATATTTTCACTAGTATATAGCAATCAACAGATCCTGTAAATTTGAATTTTCACGCATGAAAAACACTGTCGGATTCATAGGAAATAGTTTCCGCTAATTTTTTTTCAGTTCCACAGTTTATCATTCTTTTATCATTGGCAACCCTGTTTTGTAGATGGATTCAAACTAAAAATACTTATAGCAGCTAAAGAAAACTCGTAGGAAACCTGCATTTTCAGGTATGAATCGACCTAAGATCGATCAAGAGGGCTAAATATGTTTTCATTTTGGTGTCCTTGGTACTTTAAGATTTTGATCTGACGACTTGCAGACAAAAAGAGGTATAGGAAGGGCTAGAAGCCCTCCAAGATTTTTGGCTGCTTAAAAGGCACTAAAGATTTTAATTTTCAGTTGAATGAGCTCTTTCTCAATATTCTAGTACCAGTGGTTCGAGACGACCATCCCTGTGAACAAAACAACAAAGAACAAGACAAATAAATATGCATCCGTGGTCTTTTTTCTTTTAAAAGAAAAAAAATCACATTTTGCAAATGGAAACTTGAAACTTCTACAGTAGGTTTCCCTGATACGCTGAACAGTAGGGTTCTCTGATACGCTGAACAGTAGGTTTTCTCTGATACGTTGAACAGTAGGGTTCTCTGATACGCTGAACAGTAGGTTTCACTGATACGTTGAACAGTAGGGTTCTCTGATACGCTGAACTTGAAGGTGTAATTTTCATCAAGATACTTTGACTTTTCGGCGTTTTTCCCCCCTTTTTTAGATAATTAGGCAATTTTTCTCAGGCGTGTGGCTTTTGATGGGTAACATTAAACTTAACGTATCTTACTAATGATATCCAAATTATGTTGTTTTTTTTAGTTTTGGTTAATATTAAGCCGAGTTGCTTCATATTTACGGATAACAACCTCTTTGATTCTGCAGATTAAGATAAACTACGAAGAGGTATCTCCCTAAGACATTAGCCCCATTTTTTAGCAAGTCAATGCGTTAAGATATTACATCTTTCGACTTAAATGAGTTTAAGGATAACCTGAGCTCTCTGATCCCCCTTCTTATATTTTTTTTTCACCAGATTATGTTCCAGTCAGTGGTCTAAGAACTTGAAGGAATTGTAACCAAAGTTCTTTCTTCCATGTCTTATTTGGGTAAAATTATTTGATTTTGGGCTAAGATCAGTGAGCTTTAAGATTTTGGTACTTTAATAAAGCAAACAACATTAATCTCAGCAGAAAGAAGTAAGATTTTAAATGTAAAGGGCCCGGCATTCATAGCCTTTTTGGGTACCGATTTCAGCAGCTCAGTGGGCAAACAATATCAGTACAAAAACAATACCATTGCGCAGATTCTCAAAACTCTTGGGTTTGCGCAACATCTTGGGCGATACGAGTCAACTGTAGGCTATCAATAGTTTCGTGATTTATCTCAACTAACTATTTATTTCTTTTTCTAGTATTATTAAGTTCTTTTATTATTAAAATTTTATATATTTTTTAATTGTATTTCATTAAAAAATTTTAATTAAATTTAAAATTATTTCATTATTAAATTATGAAGTTCTTTTATTATTAAATATTCAATTAATATTAATATTTAGTTCTTCAAAACTAAAAATCACGGGCGATACGAGTCAACTGTAGGCTATCAATAGTTGCATGATTTATCTCAACTAACTATTTATTTCTTTTTCTATTATTATTAAGTTCTTTTATTATTAAAATTTTATATATTTTTTTATTTTCATTAAAATTTTTTAATTAAATTTAAAATTATTTTATTATTAAATTAAGAAGTTCTTTTATTATTAAATATTCAATTATTATTATTATTTAGTTCTTTTTATTTACCAGCTGAAGAAAAGGAAACGACTGAGGATTTTTTTTATTGGATGATCACAATGAAATTTGGCGCCGTTTTGTAATTTGGCACCGAAAACTAGAAAATTTTTCATGTTCAAATCAGCACCGTTTTCATTGCCGATTGGCTTCAAAAAAAGCTACTTGTGTGCAGCCCTTAAGTTTTTAGTTCTTGGGGTCTTTAATTGCCTTAAAATGACTCATAGAACTGGTAGACAATTTCAATAACCCTTACTTTATGCCTATATACCTTAGTTCTGCCCTAAGATGGATGATAGAGTATATTCTGAAAATTTGATAGCAGCTTCACCTCTCACAAAGACTTTATATATAGTCTTCACTCTATTAGCCATGCTTTACTCTACAATAGCCGTGCTTTACTATAATAGGCTTTCCTCTAATTAGCTATGGCTCATTATAATCACTTCCAGCAATTTTGGTTTTCATCAAATTTTTGTTTATCCTTCAAAACATCCGCGGGAACCTAGGGTAAAGGATGTATATGCTATTTATAGACGTTATAGCAAATTTTTAGATGTTTATTTTTGAATTAAAATCAACCTGGTGGAAGTTCCAACTTGGTGGACAGATAGCACTTTGGTGAACAAAACAACGGGACAATTTTGGATGTCTGATTTTATTATTTTATGGTCCATGGTTTTAGAAGTTCTTGTACGATAGCGCGATCTAGGATTGCTTATTATGCCAAAAATTTGAAATTCCCTTTGATAGCTTAGGACCTGAATTCTTCAATTACTTTAAAGTAATTCACGGAGCACGTTTTGACCTCTTTGGAAGGTTTTGATCAGGTGACTTAACGTTTCAGGGGTGAGTGCAGAGCCTAAAATGTATCCTGGAAAGCACACCTACCCCTTGCCCCCCTCCCAGAGGCTGCTAACCTTTGATGGCCTTAGAAAAAATTGCTCATGCCATGGCATACTAATTAAGATGATTCCTGATAAACTCATGAATTACCTATTTTTTGGCTATTAATAATTTTAATAAGAGTAGACTATGCTAAATTTGTCCTTTTCTTGAATAATTTGCCATCTGAAAGATGTAGCCTACATAGGCCCACTAATTGATGCATCCTATAATTCTTTTTTTATTCCTTTGAATACGCTAATCATTGCCCTCAGAAATTCTATTCTAAATCAAAAAGTGGCAGGGGTAAATTTGATGGTGACATCATAATTTAGTTAGCCTAGGATGCAAAGGAATAAATGGTAAGATTCCAGTTCAGCTACTTTTTGCTATCTTGGAAAGGGGTTAGGTTAGGAAAATGAAACTTTCAGTAACAAATCCAGGGCTAAAAACATACTCTGGGAATGTATTGCCATGCTTCTAGGCTATCTGAACCCTTTTCTGATTTCTAAGTCTTAGGAATTTGCCTACTTGACAGGTCTAGGCTATAGGCTACCTATTGAAATTTTGATGAAACAACTTTTTACCTTAATTTTTATTGTAAAATTCTACTTTAGCTACTTTTGACTAGGCCTATCTTGGAAAGAGGTTGGGTTAGGAAAATAAAACTTCCATGGATGGGTCTACAGGGTAAAGTATGTCCTGGGAAGGTATTTTGAAGTACCTAACTTCCACTCATTCTCTTCCCGGGGGATTTAGGCCTTTTGTGAACTTTAAAATCCTGTGTGTTATAGAAATGAAACCTTACAGAAAAGATCTTCTGTTTAAATGAAGTAAAACAAAATTGTTTTCAGCTCTACGATTTTGCTAAATCCCAATTTATAAGTTTTTAAAAATATGCAAATACATTTCCTAGATTTTGAAAAAAACAACATTCATATTCAGCCAGAGAAAAAGAAACTGATAACTGAAAATTAGGGTAAATGTTGTTTTGTTAAAATTTCACAAATGTAGGCAAATTTCAGGACCAGTAGAGGCAGGTGCTTCAAAATACCTTCTTGGGACATACTTTAGCCTAACCCCTTTCCAAGATAGCTAAAGTAGAATTTTACCATTTTTAGTTATCACTTTCTTTTTCTTTGATTTTAGTTCTGAAATGCAATTCCTGTTATTTGAGTAAAATTTTAAGCCAGATCAATGTTGTTTTTTTTTGAAGTTTAGGAAATGTATATGCAGATCTATGAAACCTCATAAATTAGGACTGAGTAAAGTTGTGAAGGTGAAAATACTTTTCTTGACCTCATTTAATCAGAAGATTTTTTTTGTAAGGTTTCACTTTTATAACACAAAGATTTTCAAAGGTCATTGCCCTTTAGAGATAATAGTGGAGGTAGGTTCTTCAAAATATCTCCTCAGGACATACTTCTGTCTGTAGACCCATCCCAGAAAGTTTCATTTTCCTAACCTAACCCCTTTCCAAGATAGCAAAAAGTAGCTAAACCAGAATTTTACTGAATGAATTACCTGATGCTTTTATCCCTCTTTCATTATTAAATTATTGCTTCTATAGGAAATTACATTTGAAGCCCTTGATTTGGCCCCAAAAGGTAAAATAGTCAATAATAGCCTAACCAAAAGTTACACTTCTAAAGTTACTCTAAAACATGTTAAAATGTTATTTTAAAAATAAAGTTTGCACCCCTTCAAAATCATCAACGCAAAACTGATGTCATTTTGAAGGGTTTCTTGGTCTTTTTAAAGATTTCTGCAAATTTGTTTTCTTAGGCTAATAAAATTTAACTATTAAGACTAAGGAAAATAACAGTAAATGCTTAGAGAAGGACTTGTAGAGAAGAAACATGTTAAGAAAACTATTCATACTTCATAATATGTAGAATAATTATAGCTTACACATTTTGCACACATCCCTGCTGTACTTTACCTCCAACCTCCCTAATGTACAAATATATAGTCAATTGTATATTTTTCATCTATTCTCCCAGTGTATCTCTCTTGTTTCAATCCATATGCCTATAAATTGAATCAATTGTAATAAACCCAGAACTGGAAAAACAAGTGATAGGTGGAAGAATGCATTGGAAATATATAATTTGGGCTATATATTTACACAATAGAGGAGTAGGGGGTAAAGTATAGCAGGGCTGCATGCAAAATATTTTAGCTACAATTAGCAGTTTTAGCTACAGAAGCATGAATTGTTTACTTAACATGTTTCCTTCTCTATTGGTTTTTCTCTAGGCTTATACTGAAAATAATAATTACCATTCCTGAATCAGCTACAAATGGCAAATTTTTTTTTTGTTAGCCGTTTTTTTAAACACATTTTTAAATTTTTGATTGCTATGGGCTGTTTTGAGCCCCTTTAGTCCTTAAAGAGCTCAAAATGCAATTTCCCCCAGAAATAATTGTTGAATAATGAGAGAGTATAAAAAAGGGCATCAAGTGATCAAACAGAATTCCTTTCATCCTAGCTAACTAAATTATGTTACAGCTACAATTTTACTGTGATAATGTATTTCTTATTTAAATGCCTATTCTTTTTTTCACTAGAATTAAGATAAAACATACCATAATTCAAAATCAAGTGCTAAGTTTGTATTTCAGAGTCACCTGTTTCAAAGGTATTGGAATAATATGATCAATTCCAACAAACTTAACAATTTAGGTTATTCAACTTGTAATTTCCCTTTTTTATCTCATGGTTGGGTTTTTCAGCACAAGTAAGGCAAATCATGTTGTTTTGTTCTACAAAATTAATAAATGTGAATCAAATGACCCTTAGCTTTCTAGTAGCAAAACTTGACTAAACAAATTAAAAAAAAGAACATAATGAATAAAACTAGTTCAGGCTTTATACAAATATTTGCTTTCTAGTAACAAAATTTAATAAAACTAATTTGAAAAAAAGAACAGAATGAATAAAACTAGTTCAATACTCTTTCTAAATATAATTATCACAATAACAGCCCACCCCTTCCACCTAGTAAGTCCAAATATAGTTCTTGCCTATGTACAAATATTTTCTGATTTTGTGGTTTTGCATTAATATTTTTGTCTAGTAGAATAGTAGAATAAACAGAAGAAAGGTTCATTCAGGATTGTATCATTATTAGATTAATTCAGTCATTAATTTTTGGGGCTCATTCATTATTGCATTGTTTTTGGATTCATTCAAAAACATATACATCATACAATATTGTACATGCTGTCTGTTAGGACCTTTCTGATGCATAAGTAACCATAATAAATTTATCTTTTTATGATCTCATATCTTACTTGTTTATGTTGATGTCTATATAGGGTTATTGGCCCAAACCTCCATTTTCACTTCAAGTCTGCATCCTTAGTGACTCAGGCCACAACCCACACTTAAGGTAAACATAGCCTATATTTTAGGCTAACTGTTGGTACATAATTAATATTTGACAAGACTAGGCCAAATGTAAACATAGAGTAAAGGCAAGTGCTAACATTAGGCATAATGGAACATGTGGCACAGTCATTATATAATATCTCAATGCTTGGTTTGTAATGTTGAATAAATCCTGTTTGAAAAAAAATCAAAACAATAATCTTTTATATATAGTCTAGGGTAGTAGTTTGTAACCATTTTTAGTTCATAGAATCAATAATCTTTTTTACAATTGTGAAAAATCTGATGAAGGGCTTCAGTTAGGGTTTAAAATATTATTGATAAACACATATATATTGTTCACTTTGTAACCCAAGCTTTCAGTTGAAAAAATCTAATGAAACCAACAGTTTATCGTAAACTTGTTTAATCCACCCTAATTGGATCAAGACCTATAAGAAAAATTTATGAAGATCTGTATTCAACTGCTTACAGCTATTTGCATCACAAATCTCCAAATGTTAAACATAAACACACGTATTTTCAATTTAATACCAAATTGATAGCAATCAATAGTGTTTGAGTAACAGAAAATAAAACTTCATACAACAAACACAGGGTTACTACACCTGAAAGTGCAAATCCATTTCTTAAACTCTAGCTATTTCCTCTCATTTTCACATGGCAAACTGCAAGTACAAATTATCTCATTAGGAGACTAGTTTGTTAGCACAATGGGATGTAATGGATGTCAGAGCAAAGCAGAAATAATGCTCATAGATCATACACCAAGATTTCTTGGAAATAAACCAATGACAAAACTTTCATGATATCAGGTTCCAAATGTGAATATGAATTGTGTGGAGTTTTTCTAATTTCTAAACAAATACTGATGCATTTGCAAAGAGGAGTTTGTATTATAGTGTCTGTTTTTGTTTTTTGTGAGTGTGTCTCCTTTTGTTATGAAACAAGGGTATATTCAGGATGTTTGTTCAGGGTGGGGGGGGGGGCTGCAAAAAACTAAAGAAAACACATAAAATATTTCAAGGAGTTTTCAAACCTGGTAAGACCCCCCCCCCCTTGGATATGGACACCCATAAGGGGAGGGGGGCAGCCCTCATGGCCAAATGATGCCATTTTATATTTTTGAATTTTTGTTTTGAGATTTGTATTATACAGTATTGGAAGTGCCAATTAGACCTGGTAAGCCCCCCCCCCCTCCCCCTAAAATTCAGCTTATGGGCACCCATGCCCTTGGATATCTGGGCAAAATAGGGAGTGGAGATGGGATAAAGTTGTCATAGTAGCACCTATTATGTTTGGACATAGTGTTGAGTAGGAAATCAAATGGTGCTACTTGTTTCTTATTATAGTGTTTAGCTAGAAAAGGAATCTTTTACCAAGAAATCTAATTGGGATTGTGCAGCAATTCTCTTAAATATTTGTCTCTTTCAATGTTAATATGTCTCATTTGGTTGAATATCATTTACTCCAATTAACAGTTACCCTGCACAGAGTCAGTAAGCTTTTTTATATACCCCTGACTATATCCAGGCATAATGGGAAGGAGTGATGGAGTAAAGTTGTCATGCTAGTATCTATTATGTGTGGAAATAGTGTTGAATAAGGAATCAAATGGTGCTACTTGTTTGTTATTATAGTGTTTAGCCAGAAAAGGAATCTTTTACCAAGAAATTTAATTGGGATTTTGCAAAGATTCTCTTAAATATTTTGTCCCTTGCAATGTTATTGTGTCTTATTTGGTTGAATATTATTCACTCCAATTTGCAGTTTTCAAGCTGGAATTCTTATTAAATAAAAATGTTTATTTTTATTGATTATTATTTAAATAATTAAATAAATTTTTTATTAACAGTTTCTTTCTGCCATGAAACAATCTGAACTTTTATCCTCATGCATAAAAAGTACAAAAAATGGAAACACATTTCAGATTTTACTCCCCAATTAAAATTGATTAAAAGTTCAAAATTGATTAAGGCAGAGTATGGCTCAGAATATGGTCGGAATGTGATCAGCCCACAATTTGGTAGGCTATATTGTGTAATGTTAACAATTGCAATTATTGGGTGAACAAGAAACATTCAGATGTGGTACACTAAGGCTCAGATTTCTCTTGCAGTGAACATGATTGGCACAAGGTAATTATTGTTCTAAATTTGACAAAATTTTTAGTAATGTTTCATTTGCTTCAATATGAGTATGTGGGTTTCTCATGTAAACTCTATTTTTATGTGGCTGTATGGTTAAGCTGATAATTATTTTTAAAGATTATAAAATAAGATCAAAGATATTGTTTGTTAAATTGCACTTGCCATCAAGATAAAGTAAAAAAAAATTCCTTTTGACACCTTGCTGGTTGAGTGGCTTCACCAAATTTGGGAGGACCCCAATTCAGCTTCCATCTAATCTTTATCAACATCTGCCTTTAAGGAATTTGGGGTCTAATGATTTAATCATAATTTAGAGATGTGGCACTGGAAAAAACAGTATAGATTGCAAAACAGTTAGAGTGTGTTTTACTCTCTTCTGACACAAGGGAGATTCAGCTTTTGGGAGTGGTCTCTTGTGTTGCTTGCCAAAGAAGGAGTGAAGGTGAGATCTAAATAATTGGACTTGAGCAGTTTTCTAGTCAAAATCACAACACCCTTTTCCTCCTTTATGTGAGAGTTGGTAGCTGCAAGAATTTAAGGTGGTCTTCAAATGTTGTTGGTTCAACGTTGGGGATAGACTTATTATCCCTTCATTAAATATTCTTTAGAACTTTGATGTCAATGTTTATTTGGGTGAAGCAAGACTCGTGCCAAACTTTAAGTGGGAAAAAGATAAAAGCATTGTTTCCTCAGACAGCTTTCTTTTTACCAAAAAATGTTGATAAGCCCATGGGCCTGGCTACTATAGGGTCTTTCTCAGCACCAAGCTATATCTATTTCTGTTGATTATGTGTGCACAGTCATATTATTTTGAATCTAAGTCTTTTGATTTATATGGGATTAATAACAAAACACTTAAGTGTTGATTGTTGTTCCATTTACAGTTGTTTTGTCAAGTATCACTTTGTTTTTTGATAGTCTTGGATAGCTTTGTGGGTGCTATTTTGTGTTTTTAGATATATTTTTGTGGATTTTTTTACTTGTGTTTTTTGTCTGAAGTTTTAGCTATTTAATGGTATTGTATAGCCAAAAAAAAAGGTATTGTATAGTTTTGTATTTTATAGCCAAAATTTCAGTTCCTTTCATGTTTTTTTTTCTCGTTCTTTTTCCTTCTTATTTCTGCCTATCAGTATGTGTTTTTTTTTTGTTTTTTTTTTTTTTAGTCATAAAAGTAGTCACCCTCTTCAGTGAGTGCAAATATTTATGATGACCCTTTGAATGAATTTGAACAAAACCGGTTTATTCTTGGTAGCCAAGTTTGTGAGACACTTCCGGGCAGTGATGCCAAACGTGGTACAATTGTACCATTTTGGTACATTTCACTTCTACTCGTACAGTTTAGTACAATCCCATAAAATATGCTACATTTTACAAAATTATGGTACAATTCAGTATTTTTGTACCTATGTTTGTATTCTTTCATCTACAAATATTTTATTTCACCCTGTTCTGTTCAGCATAGTCAAGATAAGAGACAGACAAGCAGTCACCTATTTTCCTTTTTTTTTGTAAACAGACACTTCACTTCCGGCGTCCAAAGGTCGACAAAAACATCGTTCTGTGTATCAAGTCTTACTGATTGAAAATTAAAGACTAAAAATGAAGCTGTAATGACACTTTTATTCATGATGGTTTATATATATATATATATATATATATATATATATATATATATATATATATATATATATGTTATATACATATATATATATATATATATATATATATATATATATATATATATATATATATATATATATATATATATATATATATATATATATATATATATATATATATATATATATATATATATATATATATATATATATATATATATATATATATATATATATATATATATATATATATATATATATATATATATATATATTTAATATAAGCCTAAAATCGGGGCTATTGAGAAGAGAATGTGTTAAGAAACAGCTATCACTTCATAATATGCAAAAAAAATTGTAGTTACCAAACTTTGGAAGCAGTGAAAGTTAACTTTTTTCGGAATTCCATAAAATGTCTCTCGAGATCATCATAAAAGGGGAAAGAGGGATTTGTATGCAAACTATTAAATTGAAAATCAGGTCTCAGCAACTACTTTTGGGCAATATTCTGTAAGCATACAAGGTTAAAATATGATTTTAGCCCCTGATTTGCATGAAAATTGTCATTTGGGATCAATCTCAGGGAGATGCTATAAATGGTCGTAATGGCCGAAGAACAACGACTTTTCTTGGCCTGTAGTAAAATGTTTCTGCAGTAATACATGTTACTCCGAACAATTTCTTCAAGTACGGCCAAGAGTAATGTGCTGTATTAGAAGAGAAAGAAAAACAAAGGAATGGAGAAACAAAGTGAATGAAAATGTCTTATGCAAAATTTTCATAGATAGTACTTAACGTCACCAACGATCGTGTAACACGAGGAAAAAAATTTGGGATATGGTACAATTTTTCTGTCTTTGGTACATTTTTCATGCAATTTGTGGTACATTTTGTTTTGAGGTGTTGGTAACACTGCTTGCGGGGGATGATGAATGCATCGATAATTTTTCGTTGACTTGTCACCCAAGTAATTATGTGAATCCGAATAATCTTTGTAAGTATTCAAATCCTGCGAGTGCAGAAAGAGGGATCGTTTTCTGGAATTGTCAAGGTCTAAGAACGGCATATTCTTCTTTATGTGAGATTTTAAGTTCGCTAGATAAGAAACCGTGTATTGTAGGCCTTTGTGAGACATTTGTTTCTAGCAAGTCACTGCCATGGGATTTTTCTTTCCCAGGATATGTTTCCGAGCGAAGAGATCGGACAACCATGGAGCGGGGCGGTCTAGGCATTTTGATTAATGATGGTACCCAATATTGGGTTAGGGATGACCTTTCCCTGTGGCTTGAAGGTAGGATGGAAACACTTTTCAATGAAATAAAAATGAAGGGGAAAGGAACTTGATTTTGGGATTGATTTACAAAAATCTGTCATGTGATATTAGTTTTTTTCTTGAAGAATTTGAACTATTGTTAGATAAAATTAATAATGAAAATAAAAACAAATTTATGATGGGAGATTTTAATATAGATTTACTAAAAAGAGCAAATAGCTCAGATTTTGTTAATATGATGGTGTCACATGATAGTTTTCCTCTTGTGACTGTTCCAATTTGAATTTCGCATCTCTCGGCATCTTTAATTGATGATTTTTTCGTTAATTGTGGATTGCTTGAAAGATCCCAAGCAGATATGGTTATGTCCGACGGCTCGGATCACCTTCTTTTATTAAGTAAAATAAAGCTGAATCAGTCAAAGGAAAATAAACGAAATGAAAGGGCTTCGTTTTACCGTGAAATGAATAATAAAAACCTTAAGAGTTTTGCAAATATGATGGATGAAACAAATTTCTCGCGTGTAATAAAGGAAAAGTTTCCAAATACTGCATATGATCTATTCAGTGAGATAGTGACGAATGTAATGAATGAAACATGTCCCTTTTGAAGAATAAACCCTAATAGAAATTTTCCTAAGAAACCATGGATAACAAAAGCTATTCTAGTTTCAATAAAGCAGAAAAACAAATGTTATGTGAATTATTTAAAGGATCATTCAGATGATAATTTTATAAAATTCAAAAAATTTCGGAATGTTTTAAATTCAGTAAAACGGAATGCTCAGAAACTTTCTTTCCAAAATGAATTACATGAAAATTAAGGGGATATGAAATATACATGGAAAACAATAAATAAACTTTTGGGTAAATTTCATAGTAAGGAGGAGGTGAGAGCCAGGAGACGAAAGGGGGTCGTCTTACTGGTTCTCAACACATATCTGAATTTCTTTCTGCGTATTTTGCAAATAAAGGAAAAAGACTTTGCGATCAAGCGCGGGCTTAACTACGCAAATCTCCGAGTTTTGGATCTGTCTTTGAAAGACAGCCTGCAAGTGAGAATTCCTTTGAGTTTGCAAGATATTCGGAACGGGAAGTGGCACGATTCCTGGCTACGATGAAGTCAAGCTCTAGGAGGATGGATGATTTTTCGCTGAAACTTATAAAAGCCGCAAAAACGAGTGTCTTACCTGTCTTGACGGACCTCATCAACCTCTCTCTAGATCTTGGAGTCTTCCTGGAAGCATTAAAGATTGCAAGAGTGGCTCTTCTTCATAAAGGAGGGAAAAAAGATGACCCATCGAATCGAAGACCTATATCTATTGTCCCATTTTTTTTCTAAGTTATATGAGAGAGTGGTACATGCCCAGTTAAGTTATTATATTGAAAAGAATAAAATTCTAATGGAGACTCAATTTGGGTTCAGAAAATGACTATTTACGGATATAACAGTTCTGAAATTGGTTAATTGGATTAGTGAAGCATTTGAAGCTGGTCTCATACCCGCAGCTATGTTTTTAGATATGAAAAAAACCTTCGATACTGTGGACCAGTCAGAGCTTATTCAAGCTCTTGACTCGATTGGGGTGAAGGGTTCAAGCCTGGAGTGGTTTTCATCGTATCTACGCAATCGGTATTAGGTAGCTCAGAATGGATCTTTTTAATCTTCAAAAAAGAAAATGAGTACGGGGTCCCACAAGGGTAAATCCTGGGACCCCAACTTTTCATCATTTTCATTAACCAAGTGAAACATTACCTGTCAGAGACTGGTGTCATCCTGTTTGCAGATGACACTTTGCTCTTTCTGGCCGCGCCTTCACTTGATGTTTTGTATAATAAAATTCATAATGCAGTTTCTGAATTTCTAATTTTTTCTCAGCAAAATCTGTTAACCCTAAACTTTTCTAAAACTTTTTTCACGATATTTTCTAGACTTTCGTCTAGTGCTGGAAATGACCATATCACGGTTCAAGAAAATGTGATAAAGAGAGTAGCAACAACGAAGTATTTGGGATTTTAATTGATGAAAACCTGTCGTGGAAAAACCATTCATGTGTAATAGCTGAAAAATTAAGCAGAGGCCTTGCGGTGATGCGAAGAATTAAAAATCTAGTCCCAAAAAATATCCTAAAAATGATTTATTTTTCTATATTTTATCCATATATTAGCTACGGATGCTCTATATGGGCAAGTAATTTTGTAGCATGTTTCAAAAGAGTAATAAACTTCAGAATAGAGCTGTAAAATTATTATCTGAATTTGATGATTCTGACGAGGTTCCTGCTCATGAGCATTTTAAAAAGAATAATTTAATGGATATATCCCAAATTAGAGATTACCAAGTCGCAATTTTCTCATATAAATATTTGAATCAGCTGCTCACCCCTGCTTTTGAAAATCTTTTTACTTTTAATAGAGACCGTCATGATCATAATACAAGAAAAGCTGATAACTTAACTCGTGAGTTTAGGAGCACCACTCGGGCATCTTTTGTGATTCACCATTATGGTCCCCATGTTTGCAATATATTACCCGAACGTGTGAAAAATGCGCCTAGTCTTCCGGCTTTCGAGTCACGGGCAAAGAAGTTTTCTTTTATCTCGTGAGTGAATTTGATGTCAAGCCCACTCCAGGTTGTCATTCTATTTAAGGTATTTCCTCGTTTTTTTTTCTATCTACTTCTTCTCTTTTCCTCTTTCTCTCTTTTTTCGTTTATTCCTTCATCAGATGAGTTTCTTGTGTGTTGAGTAGCTCGGTATGAATGTTGTTTTAATTAGCTGAGAGTGATAACCTCGCTTGCCCTTTCAAGCTTATTGCCTTTCTTGGCAGGTGAAAGGCGAATAGTGTTTTTCTTTTTTAATAAATGTATATCTCATAAAAAAAAGTGGCTTGCTGCTCTGCTTTGTAATATGGGGTGCAGGGGTTGTTCCCAGCTGCTGCAAGGCTGGGCGACGGGCTATATACCCTTTCCTTTGAAAAGTGGGTTAGAAAACCTGACATCCTATGTGCTGTCAAGTGCTCTGAAGAATTTTTATCTTTTATTCTTAACCGCTTCTTGGGTACTTTTGTCAATCATATTCTTAAGCATGTTAAGGATCCATTTCCATATCATTCAATAATCAATTCTTAATTTGTTATATTATTGATAATTGATATATTATTGATAATAGAACAGTATGAAACATAAGGCTGAACTAGGCTTTAGAATAGGATTCTAAGAATTGACATTGGAAAAATATGTTTCAGTTTTTTAAGGATCCCAAGGCTTCTGGAAATTTTCATTTTGATGAGGTCAATATGATGCTTGAAGCAAAGAAGCTCATCAAGCAAGATGTCTGGGAATCTAATGCATAGATCCTTAGGTCTATTAAGGGAAACCCTCAATAGGGAACTCCATATATATATATATATATATATATATATATATATATATATATATATATATATATATATATATATATATATATATATATATATATATATATATATATATATATATATATATATATGTATATATATATATATATATATATATATATATATATATATATATATATATATATATATATATATATATATATATATATATATATATATATATATATATATATATATATAATCTCCTGATTGTCTCTCATCAGTTTTTATTGTCTCTTATTTTTACATATTTTGAATCACTTCCTCATATTTTCTTTTTCTGTCTCAATTCTCAATAATAACCAATTCCCAGAATAGGGCCTGAATATCTTTTGCTGCCTTTTTAAATTCTAATGCGAAGTTTGAGAAAAGACTGTTTGGACTTCCTGGGGGTTTTAGATAACAGAATACTTACAAGGTTCTTTCTTCTCTTTTAGTCTTAGCTTCAAGAAGAAGCACCTGTATTTATCCGCTTTGGATATGTCCAATGCTTCTGGATCAGTTGTTTATACTTCAGTTCTTAATTGTAGCACCTCAGTTTTTTGCTGTTGTGGCTCATAAAATGTTAATATAATAAAATAATAAAATAAAATAAAATTTTGACATAAATTGTGTCCAGTTGGGGACACTGATCCGTGTATCAGCGTTCTGTGGGAGTTTAACTATTGATTTAGAAACGCTTATTTGAAGTCTCACCTAGAGTTCTAAGTTTGGATTAAAATTTTCTCTGTTATTCTGATTTTTGGACAGGATTGTCATTAACGCCTTCTATAAAAACCTTATATGCCCCCAGGGTATAACTTAAAACCCTTGCCCTGAGGGTTGGTGGGAAGTTTTCTCCTCAAAAATAAGTTTTCATTCTGAATATTCACTAAGAAGAACAAAATGATTGTACAAAACGTTCTATTAGATGTATTTGGGGGAATAATGGGCGTAGGGGGGGGGGGCTTTTTGCCCTCCAATAACTGTCGAATAGTGAAACGTGCACTAGAACCCTTAATTTCCAATTGAATGAGAGCTTTTCGAAGTTTCTATGACAACCTCTTCAATACGAAGTGCCCTGTTCTAAAGGAAAAAATTGAAAAATAACACATTGTGCCAACATCGTTCTTACATGCCCCCAGGGCATAACTTAAAACCCTTGCCCTGTGGATTGTAGGGGAGTGTCCTCCTCTTTACTTAGTCCAGGTTTCTTGTCTCGTTCTCGAGTGTCCCCGTTCTTTACTTAGGCAGCGCGAACCTTATATGCCCCCAGGGCATAACTAACAACTCTTGCACTGAGGGCTCTGAGGGGGTTATCATCCTAAAAAACCTAATTTCCAGAACGTTCATTTACGTTGAACAAAATGGCTGTCTCAAAATTTTGATTGGATGTGTTTTGGAATATGGTAGGCGTGGGAGGGGCGTTAGTCACTATCCGATCACTCAACTAATAAAAAATACACTGGCCGTTTGAATTTCCAATTGAATGAGCTCTTTTGAACTTTCTACAACAGCGCTTTCAATAAAATCTTCATATGCCCCAGGGCATAACTCACAACCCTTGCACCGAGAGCTCTGGGGGGGGGGGGTTATCATCCTAAAGGACCTAATTTCCAGAACTTTCAACTACGTTGAACAAAATGGATATCTCGAAATTTTAATTCGATGTGTTTGGGAAAGTGGTGGGCATGAAAGGGGCGTTAGTCGCTATCCAATCACTCCCAACTATTAAAAAAGGCACTAGCCCTTTCAATTTCCAATTGAATGAGCCCCTTTGAAGTTTCTACGACAACGCTTTCAATAAAAACTTTATATGCCCCCCAGGGCATAACTTACGACCCTTGCCATGAGAGCTGTGGGGGTAGGGGTTGTCATCCTTAAATACCTAATTTCCAAATCTTTCAACTACGTTGAATAAAATGGATATCTAAAAATTTTGATTGGATGTGTTTGGGGAAAAGGTGGGCGTGAGAGGGGGGTTAGTCGTCCTCAAATCACTTTCGACTATTAAAATAGGCACTAGCCCTTTGAATTTCAAATTGAATGAGCCCTTTTTCAAGTTTTTACGACAAAGATTTCAATAAAAACCTTATATGCCCCAAGGACATAACTTATAATCCTTGCCCTGAGGGTTGTGGGGGAGTGTCCTCCTCAAAAATATGTTTTCTATCTGGAAATCAACTCCGCTGAACAAAATGGCTATCTCAAAATTTTTATTGGATGTGTTCGAGGGAATGATGGGTGTTGGGGGGGGGGGGGGGTAATTCCCCTCTTATCACTTTCGACCATTAAAAAGGGAACAAGTCCTTTGAATTTCCGATCAAATGAGCTTTTTTGAAGTTTCTACGACAACGCCTTCGTTAAAAACCTTATATGCCCCAGGGCATAACTTAAAACCCTTGCCCTAAGGGCTGTGGGGGAGTGTCCTCCTCGAAAACATATTTTCTATCTGGTAATCAACTACGCTGAACAAAATGGCTCTCTCAAAGTTTTGATCGGATGTTTTTGGGGAAGTGATGGGCGTGGGGGTGGGGGCTAGTTGCCCTCCAAACACTTATAACTATTAAAAAGGGCACTATCTCTTGAAATTTCCAATCAAATGAGCATTTCTTGAAGTTTCTACGACAACGTCTTCTATAAAAACCTTATATGCCCCCAGATCATAACTTAAAACCATCGCCCTGAGGGTTGTGGGGGAGTGTCCTCCTCAAAAATATATTTTCTAATTGGAAATCAAATATGCTTATAAAACGACAAGAATCAAACTTTTGATGGGATGTGTTTGGGGGAATAATGGGCGGGGGGGGGCATGTGGCCCTTCAATCACTTTCGATTATGGTAAAGAGTACTAGCCACTCCAATTTCCAATCGAATGAGCTTTTTTTGAAGTTTCTACGACAACTCCTTCGATACGAAGTTCCAGGGTATGGAGAAATAACAAAAAAAAAAAACACGTTGCCTATGATATTAATTTGAAAAACTGTTTCAAGATTCAAAAAAGATTCATTTAATAAAAATAGCTGTCGTAATTACGGCTGACACCGCAACTAAATTACGCTACCTTTTACAACAATATATATATATATATATATATATATATATATATATATATATATATATATATATATATATATATATATATATATATATATATATATATATATATATATATATATATATATATATATACATATATATATATATATATATATATATATATATATATATATATAACACTAGTAAAAAAAGGAACAAATGAATTGCTGAAACGATTTGTCCTGCAGCGTACTGGTTCTAGCTTATTCATGTGGCGTGTGTTTCTGTTGACTGTGGCGGCTGTGGGTGGTAGGGATTGGTGTTTAACACTCGAAAGAACGGAGTGCCCAAATTTGCACATCAGCTGATACCTTCGTTCATTAAGTGTTGGTATTTGTAGAGCTGCGGGTGCTGAATCATTAGTAACATATTTGATTCCTAGAATGATTCTCAAGGCTCGTTTTTGCACTGTCTCAAGTTCATCATTAAGGAGGTCGATGTTATGCACTTCAGGCCAAACTGAGTACGAGTATTCAAGCAGAGAGCGTACTTGACATGTGAAAGCGATCAGCAATTGCTTAATAGAAAACCCCAATTGATGCAGTGAGGTTAAGGGTCGCAGCGCGTAGTTGCCCTTTCTCACAAAATTTGTGACGTGTCGCCCAAACGAACAATCGTCACTGAATGTCTCACCAAGGACAACTGCAGTCGACGTGGTAGGGTACCAGGGGTCGGGGCAAGCAACATCTCTTTATAGAGGATTGAAGCGCATCACTTTTTAATTAACCTGGAGCCCGTTTTTACTGAACTGATCATTGAATTTATCTTTTAGGCCACTATCGAACTGAGGGATTACTTGAGATTTCTCAATGAGGTATTTCAGCAAGGCTGACAAATCGTCCACAAATTTGAATCTTTCGTCAGTGTTGTCAAACAAAATGTAGTTAATGACGGCCAATAATAAGAGAGCAAGTTTGGTGCCTTGAGGGGCGCCACATATGTTTCGTTTTTTTTTTGGTCTTAGACCAGGGCACTTCGTATCGAAGGAGTTGTCGTAGAAACTTCAAAACGGGCTCATTCGATTGGAAATTGGAGTGGCTAGTGCCCTTTTAATAGTTGAAAGGGATTGGAGGGTAACTAGCCTCCCCCCCGTCCTACGCCCATCATTCCCCCAAACACATCCAATTAAAATTTTGAGATAGCCATTTTGTTCAGCGTAGTTGATTTCCACATAGAAAATATGTTTTTGAGGAGGTCACTCCCCCACAACCCTCAAGGCTAGGGTTTGAAGTTATGCCCTGGAGGCATATAACACCGATGTCGGAACAATGTATTATTTATTGTTTTGTTCCTTTAGAGTAGGGCACTTCGTATCGAAGAAGTTGTCGTAGAAACTTCGAAAAGGGCTCATTCAACTGGAAATTGGAATGGCTTGTGCCCTTTTTAATAGTCGAAAGTGATTGGAAGGCAACTAACACCCCTTCCACCCCGCCATTTCCCAAAACACATGCAATAAAAATTTTGAAATAGTCATTTTGTTCAGCGCAGATGATTTCCAGATAGAAAATATGTTTTTGAGCAGGTTACTCCCCCAGAACTCTAAGGGCAAGGGTTTTAAGTTATACCCTGGGGGCATATAAGACCGATGTTGGCAAAATGTATTATTTTTTTTTTCTTTTAGACCAGGGCACTTCGTATCGAAGAAGTTGTCGTAGAAACTTCGAAAAGGGCTCATTCAATTGGAAATTGGAGTGGCTTGTACCCTTTTTAATAGTTGAAAGTGATTGGAAGGCAACTAACACCCCTTCCATGCCCACCATTTCCCCAAACACATCCAATTCAAATTATTAGATAGCAATTTTGTTCAGTGTACTTGATTTCCAGATAGAAATTATGATTTTGAGGAGGACACTCCCCCATAGCCCTCAGGGCAAGGGTTGTAAGTTATGCCCTGAAGGCATATAATGTTTTTTTAGGAAGCGCTCTCGTAGAAACTTCAAATAAGGATCGTTTGACTGAAAAACGAAGGGTCTAGTGCCCTTTTTAAAGGCCTAAAGTTATTATAGGGCAACTAATCTTCCTCTCACGCCCACCTTTTCCCCAAACACGTCCAATCAAAATTTTAAGATAGCCATTTTGTCCAACGTAGTTGTAAGCTCTGTAAATTAGGTCTTTCTGGATGACAACCCCCCACAGCCCTCAGGGCAAGGGTTGTAAGTTATACCCTGGGGGCATATAAGGTTTTTATAGAACGTGTTTTTGTAGAAACTTCAAAAATGGCTCTTTCCATTGGAATTTGGCATGACTAGTGCCTTTTTTATCAGTCGAAAATGATTGAAAGGCAACTAACATCTCTTCCATATCCATGATACTTTCACTCAAACCCTATACATATTTGGAAGTACTTTTTTTGGTTCGCGCAGTTTAAAGCTCATTGAGTTATACCTTTGCTTGGGACACTCCACCTACAGTCTTCAAGGCTAGGGTTATAAGTTATTCCCTGGGGGCATATAAGTTTTTATTGAAATCTTTGTCGTAGAAACTTGAAAAGGGGCTCAATCGATTGGAAATTCAAAGGGCTAGTGCCCCTTTTTAATAGTCTCAAAAGTGATTTGAAGGCAACTAACCCCCGTCTCACGCCCACCTTTTCCCCAAACACATCCAATCAAAATTTTTAGATATCCATTTTATTCAACGTAGTTGAAAGGTTTTTAAATTAGGTCTTTAAGAATGACAACCCCTCCACCCCCACAGCCCTCGGGACAAGGGCCGTAAGTTATGCCCTGGGGGCATATAAGGTCTTTATAGAAAGCGGTGTCGTAGAAACTTCGATAGGGGCTCATTCAATTGGAAATAGAAACGGCTAGTGCCCTTATTAATAGTCTAAAGTGATTGAAGGGCAACTAACCCCCCTCTCACCCCCACCATTTCCTCAAACACATCCTATCAAAATTTAGAGATATCCATTTTGTTCAACGTAGTCGAAAGTTCTGGAGATTAGGTCTTTTAGGATGATACCCCCATCAGAGCCCTCAGTGCAATGGTTGTAAGTTATGCCCTGGGGGCATATAAGGTTTATATAGAAAGTGGTTGTGGAAATTTTAAAAGGGCTCATTTGATTGGAAATTAAAAATGCCCCTTTTAATAGTCGAAAGTGAGTGGAGAGTAATTAACCCCCCTCTTACGCCCACCATTTCCCCAAACACATTCAATCAAAGTTTAGAGATAGCCATTTTGTTCAACGTAGTTAAAAGTTATGCCCTGGGGGCATATAAGGTTCTTATAGATAGACTGGTCGTAAAAACTTCAAAAGGGGCTCATTCAATTGGAAATTGAAAGGGCTAGAACCCTTTTTAATAGTTGAAAGTGATTGGAGGGTAACCAACCCCCCTCTCACGTCCACCATTCCCTGAAACACATCCAATCAAAATTTTCAGATAGCCATTTTGTTCAACGTTGTAGAAAGTTCTGGAAATTAGGTCTTAGAGGATGACAACCACCCTCACAGCCCTTAGGGTAACGGTTGTAATTTTTGTCCTGGGCGCATATAAGGTGCTTATAGAAAGTGTTGTCGTAGAAACTCAAAAAGGGCTCATTCAATTGGAAATTGAAAGGCCTAGTGCCCTTTTTAATAGCTGAAAGTGATTGGAAGGCTTGGCATTTTTATAGGAAAGATTGATGTGGGTATAATCAATTATTTTTGTTGTTGTTGTTGTTGTTTAGACCAGGGCACTTCGTATCGAAGGAGTTTTCGTAGGAACTTCGAAAAGGGCTCATTCGATTGAAAATAGAGAGGGCTGATGCCCTTTTTAATAGTCGAAAGTGATTGGAGGGAAACCAATCCCCCTACCACGCCCACCCTCCCATTTGCCTTTATGTTTAAAACTAAATGTTGCCATAAGATCAAATCAAAATGCACTGTGTTAATGCTAATTCCCAATAAGGCACCTCAGCATTATCCCAAGAACGACTGAGGGTAGGCTAATATGTTCAAACTTTCGGGGCTACTTCTGCTCTTAAAATTTAACCAAATCAAAATAGCCTAAGTGTATCCAAGCTATCAAAGAAAGTAAACAGATTTTTTTTGCGAATGGTATCAAGTTTTCCATTTCAGGTCAACTAGAGGAGGTATGAAACTAAATTAAACACTACTATTTGTGTCCAGATTTTCAAAAGGGTGCATGTTGTTAAAAATTGCTGAAAACTTTTCTCCAGCGTACAAATAGCAGGCCAAACTATAAATTCTTAAAGAAACGAAAAGATTTAAAGTACCATTTTCTTTTTCTGTGAAAACACTATGTCAATATAAAACGAACAGAAATTAATTAAAAAAAACTTTTTTCACAAAATAATTTTTTCAAAGAAAAGTAAAGAACTCCATTAAACAAAAAATAAACAAAAATAAAATCAAATAATCTACCAAGTGTGAAACTATCACAAATCAGCATCGATAAATAAATGAAACCCAAAACGAACAGAAATTACATAAATAACCGAGTCAAACTCAAAACGAGCAGAAATTAACATAAATTGGGATGTATGCCTTCCCAAGGCCAGAACTTAATTTTCACTTTACTGGAAAAAATATAAATGAATGTGCATTGTCAGTTTAATATACATATATTGATATTTAGTAATCAAAATGGTAATATCATTTGATTTATATAAGTTATAAAAGTTAAAACATTTATATTTTTTAAGTAAAGTGCTAATTATGTTCTGGCCTTGGGAAGGCGTAGGGGTTTTGATCCCAACTTATGTTAATTTCTGCTCGTTTTGAGTTTGACTTGGTTATTTATTTTAATTTCTATTCGTTTTGGGTTTCATTTATTTATCGATGCTGATTTGTGGTAGTTTTACGCTTGGTAGATTATTTGATTTTATTTTTGCTCATTTTTGGTTTAATGGAGTTGTTTTATTTTATTTGAAAAACTTATTTTGTGATAAAAGTTTTTTAATTAATTAAGTGGTAAAGTCGCACTAAATAGTTAGTCGTGCTTACTGCCTTTCAGGCACCCTTACTGGTAAGGGTCGAGGAAAGGGCTTATTTGCGACAAAAGTTCACGGTAAATAAATGACTCGGTCACTTTGGCTAGATTGGGGGTTATTGATATGGGCCGGAGCTCGTCACAAGTTTTGGGGTACATTGTTTTAGGAATAACACGGACGTAGGCTTTCTTCCAGGTCTGAGGGAACTTTTGCTCTCTGAAGCATTGGTTGATAGTAGACGTCACAGGTTTAGCTAGAAAAGGTGCATACTCAATGAGCAGCTTGACGGGCAGCTCACCTGGATATGAAGCACAGTACCTTTGTAGCTTTTCAAGCTCTTTGTAGACCGCGTGTTCCGGTATTTCTACGATTTGTTCGTCAGGAAAGCCAGACGAGAGGTTTTCAATGTCTTCGTCAGTGAATGAAGGGTAAGTCGAACAAATTTCAGCGAAAAAAAATTTACTTCAGTTGAGGACACTAGAGAACCATTGTCTTTCTGTATATTCAAGTCACTACAATAAAGTTTTCCAGACAGTCGTTTAACTTTGGAGTGCCACTTACGAGGGTTAGTAGTCAGCAGTGGAGTCACTTTATAGCGAACGTAAGCTTTCTGAGCGGCTCTGTTTACTTTCACAATGTGATTGTGCAACTTTTTTGCCGCTGTTACTTCAACGTTCAAGTCGAGTTGGCATCGGGTCATGATTAGCGCTTTGATTTCTTGGTTTACCCAAGGCTTATCACTGTCACTGACTGCGATAGTTTTTGACGGGAAGTGTTGGTGATATTTCTGCTGAAGAACAGAGTTCAGAGTCTCAGCTTTGAGGTTGGTGTCTGCTAATATGTAGTTCTTACTGAAGTCAAAGGTTCCAATCCAGCGTCTAAAGGAACAGATACTTTCTTTAGTCAAAGGCCTGGTCGTTTGTTTTGTTTTCTTCAATTTTGGGAAGTTGGCTTTGGACTCCCAGAAAATAACAAAGTGGTCTGAGTTCTGTAATGGGCCTAAAGAGCGCGGTGGTAGGTTTTGGTTGGATAGGTCCGTGAAAATTAGGTCGAGTACGCTCCCACTTTGGTGGGTCGGAACTGCCACTACTTGTTTCAGGTCTAGCATATTCGACATCCACTGCATATTTGTTTGATTAAAGTCTCCGGCAATAAGAAATGCGGGAGCTGCATGCTGTCGACGGATGTTGTCTATAAGTGTTTGTAGATATTGAACTAAATCTTTCCTGTTTGTTTTAATCTCGGGATAGTACACTACCACGATGATGAGGCACGAGAACTTTCTTGACAGGAATGGGGGTTTGTTTTCGGCCCAAATCACTTCGTAACAGGAGTCAGTAGGTTTGCTTAACAGTCTGCACGGAATGTCTTTTCGAAAATACAAACCGACACCTCCACCACGGCGCTCTAGACCGCGATCACGGCTTGCATTGAAAAAGCTCATATAGCCTTTAATACGACCTGTCTCATCAGTAACGTCCCAACATTCGGTCACTGCTGCTATGGGGCAGCAATTTTGTTTCACTAGGACCTCAAGCTCGTCCATTTTGTTGTTCAGTGACCGGGTGTTGCAGACGCCCGCAACGCCCGTTTGGCATTTTCACCTTCACTGAAAACCACTCTCGTTCAAGCATTTCTTCCTTAAGGTTTTGATAATTTTTCGTTTATGAAAGTAAGAAAGGTGAAAACAACTCAACCGTATTTCAACCGTAAAACAGGTTTTATTTCTGCTCGCCTTTGGTTTTAATGGGGTTCTTTGCCTTTCTTTGAAAAACTGTTTTTTTTTGTTTTTTTTGGAAAAGGCTTTTTATAAATTAATGTATGTCTTTTTAATTGACATAATTTGATTTTATTGGTTAATAACAGGTATATTTGTTAATTTTTTTTTCAGTTATTCTGCTTAACAATTAAGGTTTTGACTAGTTTAAGTTTTGGGGAGAATTGGAAAATTCAGTCAAAATTTTTGAATAACAATAATTTTGTGCAACGAATTTTAATAATAATTTATTAGAGAAAGTTCGGTGGATGGGGAAGGGGAATATTATTCAAATGGATTAAAAATTTCCATAATTTTTGACCTTGTAGAGGGCTCAAGCCATCCTGAATCCCCCTATACAACCTTGAATGTGAACAAATATTAGGCTAATCCAACGTTTTTGTTTTATAAAAAAGTTATTCTATTATTTTTTGTAGTAACTTCTTGTTTGTTAAGCTGTAAGTCATTCCTGAGACAGTGTAAATAATTTGGATCTGCCACGTCTGCATTTAAATAAACACACTTCGATGTCGTTTATTAAATAAGTAAATAAATGTCTTCTATTAAAAAGATTAATTGCAAGTTTTAATTTCTTAGACCTGACTGCCTGTCCGTTTTCAATTGAAACCAAAATATATTAAAAACAGGTCATTTTTTTAATAATTGAGTGAAAAAATACACAACTATTCAGACATTTATCATTATTCTTATATTAAATTTTTTTTTCACCGTCATATTAAAAAGTTCTACCTAATTTTGTTATATTTTAACTTCAGACTCCAAGACATTCTGGAAATATTGAATATATGGTATTTCAATGACCTGGCTCCACGGACGATCTTTTGATTTACCCCAAGCCGTTCCCAACTTTAGCAGACATGCTATTTGCATGACTTGGTAAACATAATGTTGTTGGATTTACCTATAATGCTCCCTCGGTAGTCAGAATTTCAAATCTGTTTAAACCCTTACCCTCCAATACTCTATAAGTTTCAAATATATTCCTTATGCCATTCTCAGGATTTTTCAAATGATGCCAAAAATATGTGCACATATTGTCTTTTGATTCACTTGGATATGTTTGCGGAGAAAACTCAATGGAAAGCCTGGAAATGTTGGCCGAGCGAAAGATCTGCCAGAGCTTGCTGGATATAGGCTACAACTAATCAGGAATAAAATATTTTGTCCCATCTCCCGGCCCTTGTCATCCCTTCTCTGCGCTAACAAAGTTTGTATTTTTTTTTTTGTATATTGAACAATCTCTGAAAGTTTAAGCTAATTAAACACACACGATAAAACTTTGGCTGTCTCAAAATTTTATTTAAATGTCTCAGAGGACTGCAAAGGGGGTAGATAGCAAAGTAGAGCATGGGAAGGGGCCTGATTGCCCTACAGTAATTTTCGAGCCAAAATGGAGTCATAACCTTCAATTACTTCTTTAGTGATTCATTTTTGTTTCAGAATGCTGTAGATATAGTATTTTGATAATCTTGATGTGCATAGTTTCTTTTGATTTATTGTTCCCCTTTTCTCTGAATCGAATTTCTATGTCATCTTGCAATCCACTCCTCAATATCCTCTGAAATTTTCAACTCAATATACTTACTTTTGACTGAGATAAGGCAGATAAACAATCTGGCAGCACACAGTATCTTTTAATTTATCTGGTTACTTCAATTTGTATAAATTATAAGTGTCACAATAGACTATTACTCAAAAGCTTTATTGCTGTCTGGATTAAAGAAGAAAATTATTTGGCTTATTCCTTCTGCCCCAGCACCAAATTTGAATTCTCCTTGTCCATTCCTCTCTTCCTTTGTCTGACATTGCCTGATACTTTTGATGCCATTTCCAAGATACTTCTGATATATTTTGATTCACTTCTTTAGCCAACTTTCTTTATATTCCCCTCTCGCCCCCCCCCCCTAAAGTCAAACTTTGAAGTCGAGTTTCCCCTCTTTGAATCAGATAGATGTTTATGGACTTGGAAACAACAGCCAACAAAACAGGGCTTCCCCAAAAGTTGTGTCTGGTGCCAATTCTCCTTAAAATCTTATCAGTGACCAATAACAAACTTGTCAGTTTGTTTATATACTAATTTTTATCAGTGATTAACTTTTACAACCAATCGGAATCACGCATCGTGATTCCGATTGGCTGAAAAAGATGATCACTGATAAGAATCGGTATATACCACTTCTCCTTAAAAACTTATCAGTTTGTTTATATACTGATTCTTCTCAGTGATTATCTTTTTCAACCAATCGGAATCACGATGTGTGATTCCGATTGGTCGAAAAAGTTAATCACTGATTAAAATTAGTATATAAACAAAATGACAAGTTTGTTACTGGTCATTGATAAGATATTAAGGAGAATTGGCACCAGACACAACTTTTGGGGAAGCCCTGTTTTGTTGGCTGTTGTTTCCAAGTCCATAAACATATATCTGATTCAAAGCACTGTTTGTACAAGACTAGTTTTTTTTTTGCTCAAACTTTGTTTATGTACTAATTCTTATCAGTGATTATCTTTTTCAACCAATCGGAATCACGATGCGTGATTCCGATTGAATGAATAAGTTAATCACTGAAAAGAATTAGTATATAAACAAACTGATATGTTTGTCACTTGTCTGATAGGTTTGTAAGGAAAAGTGGCACCTGACACAACTTTTGAGGAATCCCCAATTTGTTCGCTGTTGCTTCTAAATCTATATTAGATTCTAAATCTAATGCTCAAACTTTGTTTATATACTGATTCTTATTAATGATTATCTTTTGTAACCAATCGGAATCACAATATGTGATTCCGATTGATTGGAGAATTTAATCACTAACAGAAATCAGTATATAAAAAAACTGATAAGTTTGTTACTGGTCACTGATAAGTTTCTTAGGAGAAATAGTACCAGACACAACTTTTGGAGAATCTCTGTTCTGTTGGCTGTTGCTTCCAAATCCATAAACATCCAAGTGACTTCAAGCACTGTTTGTAAAAGACTAGTTTATTAAGTGCCCAAACTTTGTTTGTGTACTGATTACATAATTATTGCCCGTTCTGTTGGCTGTTGTTTCCAAATCTATAAACATATATGTGATTCCCAGCACTGTTTGTAAAAGACTAGTTTACTATGTGACCAAACTTTGTTTATCTACTGATTCTTATCAATGATCCAGTCCATAAACATCTTCCAAGTCCATAAACATCTTTTTGATTCAAAGCGCTGTTTGTAAAAGAGTAGTTTATTAAGTGGCCAAACTTTGTTTATGTACTGATTCTTATCGGTGATTATCTTTTTCACCAATCGGAATCACGATGCGTGATTCTGATTGATTGAAAAAGTTAATCACTGAAAAGAATTAGTATATAAACAAACTGATAAATTTGTTACTGGTCACTCATGAGTTTCTAATTAGAAGTGGCACCTGAAACAAATTTTGGGGAATCCCTGTTTTGTTGGCTGTTGTTTCTAAATCCATAAACTTTCATGTGATTTCAAGTACAGTACTGTTACTTAAAGACTAGATTATTAAGTGTCTAAACCCTGTTTATGTACTGATTCTTTTCAGCAATTATCTTTTTCAACTGGTTTCCGATTGGTTGAAAAAGTTTATCACTGATAAGAATCAGTAAATAGACAAACTGATAAATTTTTTACTAGTCACTGATAAGTTTTTAATGAGAAGTGGTACCAGACACAACTTTAGGGAATCCCCGTTCTGTTGGCTGTTGTTTCTAAATCTATAAACATACATGTGATTATCAGCACTGTTTGGATAAGACTAGTTTACCATGTGCCCAAACGTTGTTTATGTACTGATTCTTATCAATGATTATCTTTTCAACCAATCGGAATCACGATGCGGGATTCCGATTGGTTGGAAAAGTTAATCACAAACAAGAATCAGTATGTAAACAAACTTCGTTGGCTACTGGTCACTGGTAAGTTTTTAAAAAGAATTGGTACCAGAGACAACTTTTGGGGAATCCCCGTTTTGTTGCCATTTATTAATTTTTGTATGCCCCAACTTTATTAATTTTTTGATTCTTAGCAATTTTTTTATTCTTTCTACCAATCAGAATTACGATGCGTGATTCCGATTGGTTGAAAAAGTTAACCACTGATAAGAATCAGTGTATAAACAAACTGATAAGTTTGCTACTGGTCGCTGACAAGTTTTTGAGGAGAAGTGGTACCAAACACAACTTTTTGAGAATCCCTGTTTTGTTGTCTGTTGCCTCTAAATCCATAAACATTCATGTGATTTCAAGCATTGTTTGTAAAAGACTAGTTTATTTAGTACCCAAACTTTGCTTATGAACTGATTCTTGTCAGTGATTATTGTTTTCAACCAATATGAATCATGAATGATTCTGATTGGTTGAAAAATTTAATCACGGATAAGAATCAACATATAAACAAACTGATAAGTTGTTTCTGGTCACTAATAAGTTTTTAAGGAGAAGTGGTACCAGTCACAACTTTTGGGGAACCCTCGTTTTTCTTGGCTGTCGTTTCCAAATCCATAAACACCTATATGATTCAAAGCACTGTTTGTAAAAGACTAGTTTATTAAGTGCCCAAACTTTGTTTATGTACTGATTCTTATCAGTGATTATCTTTTTCAACCAATCGGAATCACGCGTGTGATTCCGATTGGTTGAAAAAGTTAATCACTCATAAGAATCATTATATAAACAAACTGACAAGTTTGTTACTGGTCGCTGGTAAGTTTTTAAGGAGAAGTGGTACCAGATACAACTTTTGGGGAATCCCCGTTTTGTTGGCTGTTGTATCCAAATTCATAAACATCTATGTGATTCAAAGTACCGTTTGTAAAAGACTAGTTTATAAAGTGCCCAAACTTTGTTTAAGATGAGATGAGATGACTTTTATTTTCAACTAATAATTACATCATACTTAACTGGCACTTACCACATTTTTTAAATAACATTATCAACAAACGTAGAAATGGTAAGAACGTATGACGTTTTATCAAGCCACTATTGTGGCTTGAGCAACATTACACGATCTTTAATTATAAACCAAACTCAGTCACTCTTACTACTCTTGTCTTTCCATTTAATACTATTTATCTCTCCCGAATAAAAAAAAAAAATAACAAACAACAATCAAAAATATTTAATTCCCACCCAACAAAAACTTTTTTAATCTCATTTTAAACTGAAACTGGTTTTCTGACTCTCTAATGCTCTCTGGGAAACCATTCTACAAATTAACTGCATAAATTCTAATTGCAAAACTAGATCGACTCGTACTCCTTACTTCTGAGACTAAACTTCCACGACCTCTAGTCCTATGATGATGATAATCAGAATTAAACTTAAAAAAATCTCTAAAATATTCTGGAGATAATCTATTAAGCACTTGGTAATTAAACACTCGCGCCTGATGGTCCCTGATCTGATGAACATTTAAAATTCTAAAACTGATAAAACATTCACGTGTGTGCTCATACTGAACAAACTCACCTAGTACTCGAAGCGCCTTATTTTGAAGAATCTGCAGTCTTTTAATATTTGAAGAAAAATTAGATGCATAAATACAGCAACCATAAATAATAAAAGGATGAAAAACAGTATGATATTACAGTATGATCATTTCTTAAAACAGTTAAAGGTAACACGTGTTTCAAACGCCGCATCACTCCAAGACCTCGTGCAAGTTTAGAAGAAATCATATTTATGTATTTCTTCCAACTAAAATTATTATCAACATAAAATCCTAAATATTTATTTCCAAAAACCTGTGAAACCGACAAATTTTCAAATATTATAGAAGCACCATTTACAATTTTTCCTACCCTACTAAAAATCATATAATTTGTCTTAGAAGTATTAACAGCAAGGTAACTCAAGGAGGTAAACACCAAAATGTTTTCCAGCGTTCGGTTTGCTTTATCCACTAGTTCTTCCAGTAACCGTGCAGAAATCGTCAAAGCAGTATCATCTGCAAAGGCTGTAACACTTGCTTCAGGCATGTAGAACCTCAGAGTATCGATGTATACGAGAAAGAGTAACGGACCCAGGACTGAACCCTGTGGAACTCCACATTTTACAGAATAGATTCCGCTAGCGATGTTACCTAGCCTTGATTTACTTGATCTTCCATGAGAACACAGTTTAAACAAATTGAGGCGAAGATCTTTTACCCCACGGTTGCACATAAGATGCATTAACAATTTGAAATCCACAGTGTTAAACAACATTTTAAAGTAAATAAGGACCGCTTAAAGAATAAAAACTGTTTCTCGAGCTCAAACGATTACATCCAGAATATGGTGAACGGCATGGATAGTAGAATCTTTACTGTAGAATCCGAATTGGCTGTCACACAATATTCTTAGTTTATCCAAATATTCCTGAAATCTCCTGTACATTATCTTTTTATAGATTTAAGAAAAAATAGGCAATAACGAAATCGGTCGCCAATTCGATAGTTCTTGTTTGTTGCCTTCTTTATACAATGGTATTACCTTCGCCGGTTTAAGACCACTAGGGAATTCACCGGTCTGGACTGATAGATTTATCAAATCAAGTATACAAGGTAATATATAAACTAGGATAGCATTTACAGCTCTAAGATTAAGTTCGTCTATTCTAGCCAAGTTGGTCATCAGTCTTTCACTGTCTTCTCGATCTCCATTACCGTGCACTTATGGAATGAAAAAATTCATCCTTTGACTCGATTATCAATAAAGGGCTTCTCCAGATGTCTTCTTGACTTTTTAGCTACTTCTTCCTTAATACTTGCGCCTATGTTCGTGAAGTATTTTCTGAATTCATCTGCCATTTCCTGTTTATCAGTGATTTCACTTCCATCCACCAACAGACTCTTTACTCCATCATTATCATTAGTTTTCCCTTTTAAAACCTCATTTATTAGTCGCCAGGTTTCTTTTGCATCACCACTTTTACCATCAAAAGCAGAAGCATAATATGCTTTTTTCTCACTGCGGCGCTTATGGTTAACTTTGTTTCTCAATCGCTTAAATTCTTCAAATAAACTCACATTTTCCGGGCTCTGTAAATGTTTTTCAAAAAGCTGGTTTCGCATTTCCATCATTTCAAGCAATTCTGTGGTCACCCATGGCTCATTTCTTGGCTCATTTTTCTTTTTCCTCATTTTCCTCAGAGGACAAGACGCCTCATATACCGGTAAGAGAATATTCATAAACCTGTCTAACGCTGTAGTTGCATTTTGCTCTTCGCTAACTTCATCCCATGCTATAGTACTAACTTGCTCTTTCAGCTTTCTCAAGTTATTATTTCTCATATCTCTGTAAACTCTTTTAATTAGGTTTTTAGCCGAAGTTTTAATACTATTTATCATAGAAACATTCGGGAGGTGGTCAGAAGCAGGTTGAAGGAGAACATCACAGAATGCTTGCCTCAATAGATTTGAAGAAACAAATATGTTATCAATTAATGTTTCCGACTGAATAGTGATACGGGAAGGAATCAGATTCACTGGGTACAAATCATGAGATGATGCAAGATTTAAAAATTCTAAATTATAATCACTTAAATTCAATAAATCGAAATTAAAATCGCCCAAAATCACACAATCTGATTGACCAGACTGGGCCCAACTTAAAAACAGATTAAAATTCTGAAAAAATTCCTCCAGATGAGTACCAGGGGTCTATTAACGAGACAAACAATTAGATTTTTACCATTATCTATTTCAATCTCAATAGAAAAAGTTTCTATCTTTCCTACATTCCATAAATAAAGGTCTTCCCTTTCCTTAAAATAGAATCCATCTCTCACCGAAAATGCAAGTCCCCCGGGCCCCATTGATGCTACGACTTTGAAATCAGTTTGTAACCTGGAAAAGAGTAGGAAGAGAGAAGACTATTCATACTCAAGAATGATTCACAAATTCCTAAAACATGAATCACACTATCAATATTACTTAAAAACTGAACAATTTCTTCAAAAGCCGACGTTATGTGGCAATTCCATTGAACAACACACAAACTATTCATCTCTTTTTTAATTGGACCAAACTCTTCAAAACGAACGTAGCGGCTAGGAGGGAGTGGCTTTGGGCATTCATCAACTGAGAGCGAATTTTTTTCAAGCAACTGTAACCGAGGTATTGGGAGTAGAAAAACCATAATAAGAAAGTAAAATAAAAGGCCACGATCTTGTTTTTTTTCATTAGGGATAAAACCCATACATAAACTGGAAAAAAGGAAATAGGAATAATTGAATAATAATAATAATAAGAATAAATAAACACATAGAAAGACTCAAAATTAAAATACAAAAAAAAACAAAAAAACAGGACACTCAATCACGATCGAATATGTCATTTAGAGACGAAAGTTGCATTCTCTGGACGGACATAGATCCGACCTTGGTTTGACCACACGAAATTATTGCCGTATTTTTCCCTTGCAGCATTCAACAATTCTCTTTTTTTCTTTGTTAGGTTCTCAGCCACAAAAATCTTCGTGTTCACCAGGTTTTTTTGCAAGCAAAAAATTTCACAGCTGTGTCGCCGTCTTTAAACTTCACTAAAACTGGAGCAATTTTATCAGAGCGGCTATCATCAGAGTTCAGCCGAAACCTATGCACAGATATAACTTCGCTATAAGCAAGACCTGAGAACGCCATCTTATTTTGTATAATATTCATTTTCGCATCTTTTACTTCAACACCGGGGGGGGTTGCTTGACACCATTGAACAGTAGTGTATCCAGTCTCAACTCTTGGGCAGCATCATCAAGCTTGGCTTCAACTCTAGCAACTCAATTTCCAAGTAATTCTAGTTGATTTTGACATATTTTCAGGTCTGTTTCAATCCTCTCAAATCTCGGAGTAAATTCCAATATTATCGCATCGTGAACTACGCCAATTATCTTTTCAATTTCAGCACCGAATGGTGTGGTCTAGGGGTGAATTTTAAGTGCTTCGTTAATTTTCTGCGCAATAGCCTGTTTCATATTTTCTTTTGTTACTGCTACATATTTAAGAGTTCGCTCAATAAGCCCCGAAGTATCTGAACTTGTAGCCGAATTTTTATAAACAAGCGGGCTGAGAGCGAGTTCCTCAAAAGCGCCTTTAACTCCCTTTCCAACTTTTTCATAGCTTCGGTTTTGTTTGATTCGAAATTTTTTTAATTTTGTTCCAAAACCATTTCAACTTCATGCGATCAGTAGCAAAACACTTGGTACTTAAATCGACCAGATTTATCTGCGACAGAACGGAGAATTCTGACTGGCCATAAAGGATATCTCGCAAAACTTGCCAGGGCAAGGTCATCATCCTGAGACAAGGGCATCACGGCTTCGAAGAAAGGGCAGGAAAAAGAAAAAGAAAAAAGACAGGAAATAGACTTATCTTATACGTGGGCAGGCCCACGGCTGCAGTGGCTATCAACTCTATGGAAAGCTGGCCCAGTGATCCATGGAGCCTGCTAAGCTTCACCACCGTTTTCTGACATCCCAGTTCACGAAAAGTAAATATCCAATCAGTAATTATCCAATCTCAAATTCACCAAAAGCTTCAAGAAAAATATCCACTTCTCGCCAAAAGTCTATCACCAACGAATTAATTGATAAACATAGGACAGGTTTATGTACTGATTCTTATCACTGATTATCTTTTTCAACCAATCGGAATCACGCATCGTGATTTCGATTGGTTGAAAAAGTTAATCACTGATAAGAATCAGTATATAAAAAAAACTGATAAGTTTGCCACTGGTCCCTGATAAGTTTCTAAGGAGAAGTGGTACCAGACAAAACTTTTGGGGAACCCCATTTTGTTGGCTGTTGTTTCCAAATCCATAAACATCTATATGATTCAAAGCACTGTTTGTAAAAGACTATTTATTAAGTGTCCAAAGTTTGTTTATGTACTAATTCTTATCAGTGATAATCTTTTTCAACCGATCGGAATCAAGCGTGTGATTCCGATTGGATGAAAAAGTTAATCACTGATAAGAATCTGTATATAAACAAACTGATAAGTTTTTAACTGGTCACTGATAAGTTTTTAAGGAGAAGTGGTACCAGAAACAACTTTTGGGGAATCCCCGTTTTGTTGGCTGTTGTATCCAAATCCATAAATATCTATGGGATGCAAAGCACTGTTTGTAAAAGACTAGTTTATTAAGTGCCCAAACTTTGTTTATGTACTGATTCTTATCAGTGATTATCTTTTTCAACCAATTGGAATCACGCATCGTGATTCCGATTGGTTGAAAAAGTTAATCACTGATAAGAATCTTTATATAAACAAACTGGTAAGTTTTTAACTGGTCACTGATAAGTTTTTAAGGAGAAGTGGTACCAGAAACAACTTTTGGGGAATCCCCGTTTTGTTGGCTGTTGTATCCAAATCCATAAATATCTATGGGATGCAAAGCACTGTTTGTAAAAGACTAGTTTATTAAGTGCCCAAACTTTGTTTATGTACTGATTCTTATCAGTGATTATCTTTTTCAACCAATTGGGATCACGCATCGTGATTCCGAATTGGTTGAAAAAGTTAATTACTTATAATCCATTCCATTTCTCAGAATCTATTTTCTCAAAGAATCAGTATAAATAGAAATTGATAAGTTTTTAAGGAGATATGATACTAGACATAACTTTTGAGGAATCCCCGTTTTGTTGGCTGTTGTATCCAAATCCATAAATATCTATGGGATGCAAAGCACTGTTTGTAAAAGACTAGTTTATTAAGTGCCCAAACTTTGTTTATGTACTGATTCTTATCAGTGATTATCTTTTTCAACCAATTGGGATCACGCATCGTGATTCCGAATTGGTTGAAAAAGTTAATCACTTATAATCCATTCCATTTCTCAGAATCCATTTTCTCAAAGAATCAGTATAAATAGAAATTGATAAGTTTTTAAGGAGATATGATACTAGACATAACTTTTGAGGAATCCCCGTTTTTTTGGCAGTTTTGTTTCAAAATCCATAAACAGGCATGTGATTCCAAGCATTGTTTGTAAAAGACTAGTTTATTAAGTGCCCAAACTTTGTTTATGTACTGATTCTTATCAGTGATTAACTTTTTCAACCAATCGGAATCACGCCTGGTGATTCCGATTGGTTGAAAAAGTTAATCACTGATAAGAATTTGTATATAAACAAACTGATAAGTTTTTAACTGGTCACTGATAAGTTTTTAAGGAGAAGTGGTACCAGAAACAACTTTTGGGGAATCCCCGTTTTGTTGGCTGTTGTATCCAAATCCATAAATATCTATGGGATGCAAAGCACTGTTTGTAAAAGACTAGTTTATTAAGTGCCCAAACTTTGTTTATGTACTGATTCTTATCAGTGATTATCTTTTTCAACCAATTGGAATCACGCATCGTGATTCCGATTGGTTGAAAAAGTTAATCACTGATAAGAATCTGTATATAAACAAACTGGTAAGTTTTTAACTGGTCACTGATAAGTTTTTAAGGAGAAGTGGTACCAGAAACAACTTTTGGGGAATCCCCGTTTTGTTGGCTGTTGTATACAAATCCATAAATATCTATGGGATGCAAAGCACTGTTTGTAAAAGACTAGTTTATTAAGTGCCCAAACTTTGTTTATGTACTGATTCTTATCAGTGATTATCTTTTTCAACCAATTGGGATCACGCATCGTGATTCCGAATTGGTTGAAAAAGTTAATCACTTATAATCCATTCCATTTCTCAGAATCCATTTTCTCAAAGAATCAGTATAAATAGAAATTGATAAGTTTTTAAGGAGATATGATACTAGACATAACTTTTGAGGAATCCCCGTTTTGTTGGCAGTTTTGTTTCAAAATCCATAAACAGGCATGTGATTCCAAGCATTGTTTGTAAAAGACTAGTTTATTAAGTGCCCAAACTTTGTTTATGTACTGATTCTTATCAGTGATTAACTTTTTTAACCAATCGGAATCACGCATGGTGATTCCGATTGGTTGAAAAAGTTAATCACTGATAAGAATCAGTACATAAACAAAGTTTTGACACTTAATAAACTAGTCTTTTACAAACAGTGCTTTGAATCAAACAGATGTTTATGAATTTGGATACAACATCCAATAAAACGGGGATTCCCCAAAAGTTGTATCTGGTACCACTTCTTGTTAAAAACTTATCAGTGACCAGTAACAAATTTGTCAGTTTGTTTATATACTGATTCTTATCAGTGATTAACTTTTTCAACTCATTGGAATCACATGCGTGATTCCGATTGGTTGAAAAAGACAAACTGACAAGTTTGTTACTGGTCACTGATAAGTTTTTAAGGAGAAGTGGTACCAGACACAACTTTTGGGGAGTCCCCGTTTTGTTGGCTGTTGTATCCAAATTCATCAACATCTATGTGATTCAAAGCACTGTTTGTAAAAGACTAGTTTATTAAGGTCTCAAACTTTGTTTATGTACTGGTTCTTATCAGTGATTATCTTTTTCAACTAATCGGAATCACGCATCGTGATTCCTATTGGTTGAAAGAGTTAATCACTGATAAGAATCACTACATAAACAAAGTTTGGGCACTTAATAAACTATTCTTTTGCAAACAGTGCTTTGAATCACATAGATGTTTATGAATTTGGATACAACAGCCAACAAAACGGGGATTCCCCAAAAGTTGTGTCTGGTACCACTTCTCCTTAAAAACTTATCAGTGACCAGTAACAAACTTGTCAGGTTGTATATATACTGATTCTTATCAGTGATTAACTTTTTCAACCAATCGGAATCACACGTGTGATTCCGATCGGTTGAAAAAGATAATCACTGATAAGAATCAGTACATAAAAAATGTTTGGGCACTTAATAAACTAGTCTTTTAGAAACAGTGCTTTGAATCACATAGATGTTTATGAATTTGGATACAACAGCCAACAAAACTGGGATTCCCCAAAAGTTGTGTCTGGTACCACTTCTCCTTAAAAACTTATTAGTGACCAGTAACAAACTTGTCAGTTTGTTTATATACTGATTCTTATCAGTGATTAACTTTTCAACAGATCGGAACCTCACGCGTGATTCCGATCGGTTGAAAAAGATAATCACTGATAAGAATCAGTACATAAAAAATGTTTGGGCACTTAATAAACTAGTCTTTTAGAAACAGTGCTTTGAATCACATAGATGTTTATGAATTTGGGTACAACAGCCAACAAAACTGGGATTCCCCAAAAGTTGTGTCTGGTACCACTTCTCCTTAAAAACTTATTAGTGACCAGTAACAAACTTGTCAGTTTGTTTATATACTGATTCTTATCAGTGATTAACTTTTTCAACAGATCGGAACCTCACGCGTGATTCCGATGGGTTGAAAAAGACAATCACTGATAAGAATCAGTACATAAAAAATGTTTGGGCACTTAATAAACTAGTCTTTTACAAACAGTGCTATGCGTGATTCCGAATAGTTGAAAAAGAAAATCACTGATAAGAATCGGTACATAAACAAAGTTTGGGCATTTAATAAGCACTGTTTGTCTTTTACAAACAGTGCTTTGAATCACATAGATGCTTATGAATTTGGATACAACAGCCAAAAAAACGGGGTTTACCCAAAAGTTGTGTCTGGTACACAACTAGATCAAGATCAACTAGATCTTGTAGAGTGAACTCTAAAAGGTTAGATTCTTGTTGTGTTTTTTTTTTCTTTTGTTTTTTGTTAGCACTGAGGACGACTTGGCGGAGGTCCTAGTCGAAATATTTGGTGGTTTTTTTTCTTCATATTTTACCACTGGCTGACAAAATCCTCGTTTTCTCACCCTTTTTTGGTTTTATTTATCGTTTATTATATCCTTTCCTCTCTTAGCTTCATACGTCATGTATAGCCAGTGTGGTCTTAGAAAGTGTTTAACAAAACGGGGATTCCCTAAAAGTTGTGTCTGGTACCACTTCTCCTTAAAAACCTATCAGTGACCAGTAACAAACTTGTCAGTTTGTTTTTCACCCAATCGGAATCACGCGTGTGATTTCGATTGGTTGAAAAAGTTAATCACTGATAAGAATCAGCATATAAACAAACTGACAAGTTTGTTACTGGTCACTGATAGGTTTTTAACGAGAAGTGGTACCAGACACAACTTTTGGGGAATCCCCGTTGTGTTGGCTGTTGTATCCAAATTCATAGACATCTATGTGATTCAAAGCACTGTTCGTGAAAGAATTGTTTATTAAGTGCCCAAACTTTGTTTATGTACTGATTCTTATCAGTGATTAAATTTTTCAACCAATCGGAATCACGCGTGTGATTCCGATTGGTTGAAAAAGTTAATCCCTGATAAGAATCAGTACATAAACAAAGTTTGGGCACTTTATAAACTAGTCTTTTACAAACAGTGCTTTGAATCAAACAGATGTTTATGAATTTGGATACAACATCCAACAAAACGGGGATTCCCCAAAAGTTGTATCTGGTACCACTTCTCCTTAAAAACTTATCAGTGACCAGTAACAAACTTGTCAAGTTGTTTATATACTGATTCTTATCATTGATTAACTTTTTCAACCCATAGGAATCAAACGCATGATTCCGATTGGTTGAAAAAGACAAACTGACAAGTTTGTTACTGGTCACTGATTAACTTTTTCAACCAATCGGAATCACGATGCGTGATTCCGATTAGCTGAAAAAGATAACCACTGATAAGAACCAGTACATAAACAAAGTTTGGGCACTTAATAAACTAGTCTTTTAGAAATAGTGCTTTGAATCACATAGATGTTTATGAATTTGGATACAACAGCCAACAAAACGGGGATTCCCCAAATGTTGTGTCTGGTACCACTTCTCATTAAAAACTTATCAGTGACCAGTAACAAACTTGTCAGTTTCTTTATGTACTGATTCTTATCAGTGATTAACTTTTTCAACCAATCGGAATCATACGCGTGATTCCGATTGGTTGAAAAAGATAATCACTGATAAGAATCAGTACATAAACAAAGTTTGGGCACTTAATAAACTAGTCTTTTAGAAACACTGCTTTGAATCACATAGATGTTTATGAATTTGGATACAACAGCCAACTAAACGGGTATTCCCCAAAAGTCATGTCATGTACCACTTCTCCTTAAAAACTTATCAGTGACCAGTAACAAATTTGTCAGTTAGTTTATATACTGATTCTTATCAGTGATAAAAAAAAATCTTATTAGTGAAGACAATCACTGATAAGAATTAGTTGATAAAAAACGTTTGGGCACTTAATAAACTAGTCTTTTAAAAACAGTGCTATGCGTGATTCCGAATAGTTGAAAAAGATAATCACTGATAAGAATCGGTACATAAACAAAGTTTGGGCATTTAATAAACTAGTCTTTTACAAACAGTGCTTTGAATCACATAGATGTTTATGAATTTGGATACAACAGCCAACAAAACGGGGATTACGGTACCCAAAAGTTGTGTCTGGTACACAACTAGATCAAGATCAACTAGATCTTGTAGAGTGAACTCTAAAAGATTAGATTCTTGTTGTTTTTTTTTCTTTTGTTTTTTTTTAGCACTGAGGATGACTTGGCGGAGGTCCTAGTCAAAATATTTGCCGGTTTTTTGTCTTCATAGTTTACCACTGGCTGACAAAATCCTCGTTTTCTCACCCTTTTTGGTTTTATTGATCTAATATTATTTCCTTTCCTCTCTTAGCTTCATACGTCATGTATAGCCAGTGTGGTCTTAGGAAGTATTTAACAAAACGGGGATTCCCCAAAAGTTGTGTCTGGTACCACTTCTCCTTAAAAACCTATCAGTGACCAGTAACAAACTTGTCAGTTTGTTTATCAGCCAATCGGCAAGTTTATATACTGATTCTTATCAGTGATTAACTTTTTCAACCACTCGGAATCACGATGCGTGATTCCGACTAGTTGAAAAAGATAATCACTGATAAGAATCAGTACATAATCAAAGTTTGGGCACTTAATAATCTAGTCTTTTACAAACAGTTCTTTGAATCACATAGTTGTTTATGAATTTGGATACAACAGCCAACAAACCGGGGATTCCCCAAAAGTTGTGTCTGGTAACCAATTCTCTTTAAAAACTTATCAGTGACCAGTAACAAACTTGTCAGTTTGTTTATATACTGATTCTTATCAGTGATTAACTTTTTCAACCAATTGGAATCACGCATCGCGATTCCGATTGGTCGAAAAAGATAATCACTGATAAGAATCAG
Source organism: Artemia sp. Qi Xiang Cuo (assembly GCF_049724085.1). Lineage (NCBI taxonomy): Eukaryota > Metazoa > Arthropoda > Branchiopoda > Anostraca > Artemiidae > Artemia > Artemia sp. Qi Xiang Cuo. The sequence goes on from NC_142811.1 coordinate 4,427,932, forward strand.
TACATAAACAAAGTTTGGACACTTAATAAACTAGTCTTTTATAAACAGTGCTTTGAATCATATAGATGTTTATGGATTTGGAAACAACAGCCAACGAAATGGGGGTTCCCCAAAAGTTGTGTCTGGTACCACTTCTCCTTAAATACTTATCAGTGACCAGAAACAAACTTATCAGTTTGTTTATATGTAGATTCTTATCAGTGATTAACTTTTTCAACCAATCAAAATCATGCATCATGATTCAAATTGGTTGAAAAAAAAATAATTAAACAGTCTGTGGTAACAAACTGTAAGTAAGGAGCAACCCAGCTCAATAGTAACCTAAACTCTAAAAAGCGGAATTTTGATGCCAATAGATACATCAAAAGAATCAAATTTTAATACTGATTTCAAATATATAAGTTTTATGAAGTTTAGTCCAACCCATCAAAAGTTACGCGCCTGAGAAAATTTGCCCGATTTTCAAAAAAAAGGGGGAAACACCACCTAAAAGCTATAGAACCTTAATGAAAATCACACCATCAGATTCAGAGTATCAGAGAACCATTCTTTACAGGTTTCAAGCTCCTATCTGCAAAAATGTGGAATTTTGTATTTTTTCCAGAAGAAAGATCACGGATGCGTGTTTATTTGTATTTTTTTTTCCAGGGGTTATCGTTTCGACCCAGTGGTCCTAGAATATCGTGGGAGGGCCGAAAATATAATAAATATGTCTTAGGATGACTTAATCCTACAAAACCCCGGGGGGAGGGCTGAAAGTTATGAACTTTACCCAATGTTTACATATAGTATTGGTTATTGCTAAGTATACAGATGTTTTCAGTGGGATATTTTCTTGTAGTTGGGGGGGGGGTCGGGGCTATGTTGGAGGATCTTTTCATGGGGGAGGGACATTGCTAAGAAGGGGGCGCCGGATTCCCCAGCATGATTAAAAAAAAAACAATCAGAAATTAAATAAAAAAAACAAATTTTTCAACTGAAAGTAATGATCAATATCAAAAACTTAAAACGAAAAGAAATTATTACGTATATAATTGGGTTCGCCACCTAGTCAATACCTCGCTCTTTAAGCCAAAGATATTTTAGTACTTTCATAAGAGCTATTTATTCCAATTAACGACCTTTGTGATTAAGAGGTCATTTTTAAAGAATTAGAACAAAATTCGAACTTTAGCGTAAACAGCGAGGTATTGACTAGGGGGCGAACCCCCTAATATACGTATTAAAAATATATGAATATAAAAGTTTGTTAAGTAAGTTATTTCGTATGTTCCGTATATTTATTACTAATAAAAACATTCGTAAATAAAATTAAACAACTTCCGAGAAAGCCATTTAACCAAATAAAGTAAAATTAATATGCAATTTTTTTTTAATTATTCATGTACGGTGAGCCAAAATCAAAACCTACATTAATTCTAAAACGTTCAAAAATTAAATAAATAAAAAAGTTTTTTTTAACTGAAAGTAAGAAGCGACATTAAAACTTAAAACGATTAGAAATTATTTCGTATATGAAAAGGCTGTCCCCTCCTCAACGCCTCGCTCTTTACACTAAAGTTAGACTCTTTCTCAAACTCTATTTTTTAAACAATAAAAAACTTTAGCGTAAGGAGCTAGGCGTTGTGGAGGGAACAGCCCCTTTCATACACTTTAAGTTAAAAAAAACTTGTTTTTTTTATTTAATCACTGACAAGGATCAGTTCATAAGCAAAGTTTGGGAACTAAATAAACTAGTTTTTTACAAACACTGCTTGAAATCACATGGATGTTTATGGATTTAAAAGCAACAGCCAACGAAACAGGGATTTCCCAAAAGTTGTGTTTGGTACCACTTCTCCTTAAAAACTTATCAGGGACCAGTAACAAACTTATCAGTTTGTTTACATACTGAATCCGGTTAGTGATTAACATTCCAACCATGCGCGCCATGCATTAGCATGGCGCGCCATGCTAAGTTAACCTAACTTAACCTATTTTTTTGCTTGTCTCTCTAACTATACCTGTGTGTCTGATCGGGTGTGCTGCCATATATAACTAGAGGTTAAAAAAAACAACAGTCAACATAATGTACTAGTTAATAAAAAAATGTTTACTGTAGGCAGTCGAGTGCACAAGTTGGCTGCGCGTATCCTGGGCGTGGTAAGATGAGCGCATTTGGAGTGATTTTTTTTCGTATTATTCATTTTAAAATTACTCTCACACTGCTAATTACAAGAATAGATAATGACACATATTAGTTACATGCAGACTGCAAAAGCATAGAAAAAAAGAATACCTGAAAAAAAGAATTAATTGATCATGGAAGATTTTAGTTACATGCAACTTGCAAAAGAATAGATTCTGAAACATTTGAATAGTTTCTTGATTCTGTGAAATGTTATAAAATCATTTTGATGCTAAAAAAAAATACCTGTATTAATTGTTAATGTAAGATTTTAGTTATATGATAACTGCAACAGCATAAATTCTGAAACATTTGAATGGTTTCCTGATTCCGTGAAATGTTGTAAAATCCTTTTGATGCTAAAAATATCTGTATTAATTGATAATGGAAAATTTTAGTTACATGCAAAGTGCAAAAAAATAGATTCTGATACATTTGAATATTTTTTATTTATTTTGTGAAATGTTGGAAAAACTTTTTGATGCTAAAAGAAATACCTCTATTGATTGATAATGGAAGATTTTGGATTCACGCAAACTGCAAAAGCATAGATTCTTAATCATTTGAATAGTTTCTTGATTCTGTGAAATGTTGTAAAATCCTTTTGATGCTAAAGAAAATTTGTTTCAATTGATAATGGAAAATTTTAGTTACATGCAAAGTGCAAAAAAAATAGATTCTGAAACATTTGAATATTTTCTTGATTCTGTGAAATGTTGTAAAATCATTTTGATGCTAAAAAAAATACCTGTATTAATTGTTAATGTAAGATTTTAGTTATATGATAACTGCAAAAGCATAAATTCTGAAACATTTGAATGGTTTCCTGATTCCGTGAAATGTTGTAAAATCCTTTTGATGCTAAAAATATCTGTATTAATTGATAATGGAAAATTTTAGTTACATGCAAAGTGCAAAAAAATAGATTCTGATACATTTGAATATTTTCTTGATTTTGTGAAATGTTGGAAAAACATTTTGATGCTAAAAGAAATACCTTTATTAATCGATAATGGAGGATTTTAGTTTCATGCAAACTGCAAAAGCATAGATTCTGAAACATTTGAATAGTTTCTTGATTCTGTGAAATGTTGTAAAATCCTTTCGATGCTAAAAACTACCTGTATCAATTGATAGTTGAAGATTTTAGTTACATGTAAACTGCAAAACCATAGATTCTGAAAAATTTTATTTGTTTCTTGATTCTGTGAAATGTTGTAAAATCCTTTTGATGCTAATAATACCTTTATTAATTGATAAAGGAAGATTTTAGTTACATGCAAAGTGCAAAAGCATACATTCTGAAACATTCGAATAGTTTCTTGATTCTTTGAATTTTTGTAAAATCCTTTTGATGCTAAAAACACATGTAATAATTGATTATGGAAGATTTTAGTTACATGCAAACTACAAAAGAATAGGTCCTGAAACATTTGAATAGTTTCTTGATTCTTTCAAATGTTGTAAAATCCTTTTGACGCTAAAGAATATTTGTTTTAATTGATAATGGAAGATTTTAGTTACATGCACACTGCAAAAGCATAGATTCTGAAACATTTAAATAGCTTCTAGATTCTGTGAACCTGTATTAATCGGTAATGGAAGATTTTAGTTACATACAAACTGCACAAGCCAAATTCTGAAACATTTGAATAGTTTCTTGATTCTGTCAAATGTTGTAAAATCCTTTTGATGCTAAAAAAAATACCTGTATTAATTGATATCGGAAGATTTTAGTTACATACAAGGTGCAAAAGCATAGATTCTGAAATATTTGAATATTTTTTGATTTTGGGAAATATTGTAAAATCCATTTGATACTAAAAAGTACCTATATTAATTGATAATTGAAGATTCTAGTTACTTGCAAACTGTAAAAGCATAAATTCTGAAGTATTTGAATTTTGTCTTGATTTTGTGAAATGTTGTAAAATCCTTTTGATGCTAAAAAATACTCTTATTAATTGATAATTGCAGATTTTAGTTACATGCAGTCTGCAAAAGCATAGACTCTGAAACATTTGAATAGTTTCATGATTCTGTGAATTGTTGTAAAATCATTTTGATGCCAAAAAAAAGTTGAATAATTTCCAAATCCAAAAAAAATCCAAGTAAAAAAAAAGAAAAGTGCTACTACAAACATTATTTTTCTAATAATAAAAGTCACGACTAACATCTATCTTATTCTCATTATATATTTTTAATATATTAAATGTGACTTTTTTTTGTTTTAAGTATAATTCATGTCATTCTTAGACATATAAAAAAAAGTTGAAAAAATGTCTTTGTTAAAAAAAATATGCAAATTACTTATTTCCATCTTATTCCGAGAATCAATACATTTTTAAAAATAATAATAACAAAAATTTGAATAATTTTCCTGGTCCAAAAAATTCCAAGTCAGAAAAAAAGTGCTACTACAAACACTATTTTTCTTATAGTAAAAGTCACGACTAACATATCTCATTTTGTATTTTGAAAATATCAAATGGGAATTTGTTTGGTTTTAAGTATATCTCATGTCATTCTAAGACATGTAAAAAAAAGCTAAATCATTCTCATTTTGTATTTTGAAAATATCAAATGTGAATTTTTTGGTTTTAAGCATATTTCATGTTATTCTAAGACATGTAAAAAAAAGTTGAAAAAATTTCTTGGTTGAAAAAAAAATATAAAAAATAAAAGTTAAAAAAAGCAAAAAAAATTAAACTTGAAAAAAGTATAAAAATGGCAGGGGGAGGAGTGGCCAACAAGTGGGGGGGCGGGGGCCCCTTGGAGGTTGAAGTCCTTGTTAGCTAGGGTCGTTGGTGGCTGCGGTCCTTGATGGTTCAAATCCATAATCACCCTACTACTTGATTTCTAAGGATTTCTATGGATTGTTCTGTATTTCTATTTTGAAATTCTTTTCTCGACGCCTACAACTTTATTAGTTTCAACTTTTTAGCATACTCCATTGCTAAAGAATATTTCATATTGCCTACACTCCTCATTATTTACTTGTGTATTATAGCGACCACAGCCAAGAAGTAAAAGCTAGGTCAAGTCGCAATGTTCGGAATTTCTATATCAAAATTCTTTTGTTGGTGCTTACGACTTTATTAGTTTTAACTTTTTAGCATACTCTATTGCTAAAGAATATTTTATGTCGCCCATACTCCCCTATTGGTACTTGTCTATTATACAGACCACACCCGAGAAGTGAAAGCTATGTCAAGTCACAAGATTGCCTTGTCACCACTAACCGTTTTCACAGACTGATACACATGACGTTATTCTAATCATATTGTAACATTTATGTCACGTTGCGTAAGACTTACCAACCCCTCAGACTTACCTTAAGTGATAAGCAATTTTAACCCTTTTTACCACTTTCATCCAATCCAATTAAAAACATAAATATTATCATCCTCTGTTTCATCCTATTATTCAAATCATTAATTAATACCATTCAGACCAGAATTATGCAAATGAGATACCTTTTTGATACCCGTAATAATGTATGCGATACCGGACGAGATCTGAGATACGTTTAAGCTACAGGTTAATAACCTGTTTGACAACTATTGGCTCATAAACCTGTCTGGTTGACCCAGAAACCTGTCTATAACATACGGTGTTTGACAGACTTTTACCAAGGACATTAAATCTCTCTTAAAATATGTAGATGCTCCACTACTGACACAGAATTCGCACCGGGTTCTGAATAATGGATAATTCTTCTGGGCTTGGTCTGTTTTGGTGGGTGTTTTAGGGCTGAATAGCCTCTTCCTGGCTAAATTATCTACTAAGGGTTGTCTCCCCGTAGTAATATATCATTTGTAGACACGAATATATAATGAGTCGAAGGTAATACGCTTAAGATTGTCTGTGCAGTTAGACCCCGATGCCGCGCCGAAAAGGAGGCGAGGTCCCGCCGCGAAAAAAACGGGGGTGTGCCACCACGCTTCCATCCGTGCGCGGACACCGCCACGGCTTCTATCGGCGGCGGCGCCACTAATACGCCGCCTTTTTTTTGTTTTCTTGTGTCTATTTTTTGCTTATGGATATCGACCTCTGGGCTTCAACCGTCAGCCCGGCTAATCTGTCTCTTAAAGAAAAATACTGTCATCTTGGGCTCGCCATGTATATCGGTTCGTAGGAAGAAGTAGAAGAAATTTTTCTCTGAAACAAAAATTCTACCTTCCACTTTAAAACTCTCTTCATTTCCTTTCTGATTTTTCAGATGAAAAGAGGTAGGTAAAAGAGCATTAGGCAATTCAGGATGTTATTAAAGATAGTGCAATCGCGCTGCCTAAGTAAAGAACAATGTTGGCACAATGTATTTTTTTTTTTCATAACAGGGCAATTCGTATTGAGGAGTTGTCGCAGAAACTTCGAAAATGGTTCATTCGAATGGAAATTGGAATAGCTAGTGCCCTTTTTAATAGTCGAAAGTGATCGGAAGGCAGATAACACCCCTACTATGCCCACCATTTCCCCAAACACATCCAATAAAAATTTTAAGATAGCCATTTTGTTCAGAGTAATTGATTTACAGCGAGAAAATATGTTTTTGAGGAGGTTACTCCACCATAACCCTTAGGGCAGGGGTTTTATGTTATGACCTGGGGGTATATAAGAACGATGTTGGCATAATGTATTATTTATTATTACTTTCCTTTAGACCAGGGCACTTCGTATCGAAGAAGTTGTCGTAGAAACTTCGAAAAGGGCTCATTCAATTGGAAATTGGGGTGGCTTGTGTCCTTTTTAATAGTCGAAAGTGATTGGAAGGCAACTAACACCCCTTTCACGCCCACCACTTCCCTAAACACATCCAATCAAAATTTCGAGATAGCTATTTTGTTTAACGTAGTTGAATGTTCTGAAAATTGGGTCTTAGAGGATGACAACCACCATGACAGCCCTTAGGGTAAGGGTTGTAATTTATGCCTTGGGGGCATATAAGGTGTTTATAAAAAACATTGTTGTAGAAACTCAAAAAGGGCTCATTCGATTGGAAATCGAAAGGCATAGTGCCCTTTTTAATAATCGAAAGTTATCGGAAGGCTTGACATTTTCAAACAGTTTGTGGTACCGAACTGTAAGTAAGGAGCGACCCGGCTCAATGGTAACCAAAACTCTAAAAAACGGAATTTTGATACCAATAGATACATCAGAAGAATAAGATTTTAATTCTGATTTCAAATATGTAAGTTTCATCAAGTTTAATCCTACCCATCAAAAGTTAAGAGCCTGATAAAATTTGGCTGACTTTCGAAAAAAGGGGGAAAGACCCCCTAAAAGTTACAGAACCTTGATGAAAATCATAGCATCATATTCAGTGTATCAGAGAACCCTAATGTTGAGGTTTCGAGCTCTTATCTACTAAAATGTGGAATTTTCCATTTTTTGCCAGAAGAAAGATCACGGATGTGTGTTTATTTGTTATTTTTTTTGCCAGGGGTAATTGTATTGAGTCAGTGGTCCTAGAATATCGTAAGAGGGCTCACCCGAACGGAAATTAAAAGTTCTAGTGCTTTTTTTAAGTGACCAAACAAATTGAGGGCAATTAGGCCCCCTCCCACGCTCGTTTCTTCTCAAAGTTACCCAATCAAAATTTTGAGATAGCAATTTTGTTCAGCATGGTCGAAAATCGAATAAATATGTCTTTTAGGATGACTTAATCCCCCACAGTTCCCAGAGGAAGGGCTGCAAGTTATGAACTTTGCCCATTGCTTACATATTGTATTGGTTATTGGGAAGTATACAGACAATTACAGGAAGGATTTTTTTCTGGTGGGGGGGATGGAGGAGGGGGTTACTAGGATAATATTTCCGTGGAGGATGTTTCCTTGGGGGAAGGGACATTTATATGAAGGGGGCGCCGATTTCCCAGCATTATTTAAAAACGATCAGAAATTAATAAAAAAACATTTTTTTCAGCTGAAAGTAAGAAGCAACATTAGAACTTAAAACGAGCAGAAATCATTATGTATATGAGGGGGTTCTCCTTCAAGTCAATACCTCGCTCTTAACGCTACAGTTTTTTTAGTGCTTTCAAAAGAGCTATTTATTCTATTTAAACGGCCTTTGTGATTCAGGGGTTTGTGAATTAATTTTTTTTTTTTACTTTTAACGTAAAGAGCGTGGTATTGACTAAGAGGAGAACCCCCTCATATACGTAATAACATATACGTAATAAAAAAAAACAATAATAAAAAAACAAGCGATACGGCTCAATAGTAATCGGAACTTTTAAAAACGGAATTTTGATGTCAGTAGATGTATCAAAAGAATGGGTTTAAAATGATGATTCCAATTATATAAATTTTATTAAGTTTAGTATTACTCATCAAAGGCTACGAGCCTGAGAAAATATACCTGATTTTTTAAAGAGGGGGGAAACATCCCCTACACGTGAAAAAAATTGAATGAAAATCCCACTGTCAGATTCAGCGTATCAAAAAACCCTATTACATAGGTTTCAAGCTCATATCTGCAAAAATCTGCAACTTTGTATTTTTTGCCAGAAGAAAAATATTCGAATATAGAAGTTCGTTACGTAATTTAATTTGCAAATTACGTCAGAATCAAATTTAGAGACAGCCATTTAGCAAAAGAAAACTAAAATTTTTATGCAAATTTTGTTTACTTATTCAATGACGGTGAGCCAAAATCAAAGCTGCATTAACTAAAAAACGATCAGAAATTAAATTAAAAAAAACAAGTTTTTTAAGCTGAAAGTAAGGAGCGACATTAAAACTTAAAACGAACAGAAATTATTCCGTATATGAAAGGGGCTGTCCCGTCCTCAACGCCTCGCTCTTTACGCTAAAGTTTGACTCTGTCTCACAACTTTATTTTTTAAAACAATAAAAAACTTTAGCGTAAAGAGCGTTTTTGAAATCCAAAACGAACAGAAATTACAATAAATAACCGAGTCAAGCTCCAAACGAATATAAATTATCATAAGTTGGGCTCAAAACCCCTATGCCTTCCCAAGGCCAGAACATAATTTGCACTTTACTGAAAAAAATAAAAATGAATGTGCATTGTCAGTTTAATATACATATATTGATATTTAGTAATCAAAATATTGATTATACTTGATTTATTAAAGTTATAAAAGTAAAAACGTTTATATTTTTTCAGTAAAGTGCAAATTATGTTCTGGGATGGCATTGGGATTTCGAGACCAACTTATGTTAATTTCTGCTCGTTTTGAGTTTGACTCGGTTATTTATTGTCATTTCTGTTCGTTTTGGGTTTCATTTATTTATCGATGCTAATTTGTGGTAGTTTCCCGCTTTGTAGATTAATTGATTTTTAATAAAAAAAAATTATTATTAATAATAAAACTTCGAATTTTTATTAATAATAAAAATTCGGCGCGCCCGGCGGTGCGCCGCCGCCGATACTAAATCACACATTTGCCGCCGTCATGTCGGCGTGGCACGGCTTAGGGGACTATGTGCAGGATTTCGATTCTGGTTTATAGAAGAACATAAATAACTTTTACTTTTTGAACTTTTACTTTTACTTATAGAAGAGCATAAATAACTTTTTACAAAATAACTTTTTGTCCGCAAAAATTCAAACATTAACAACTTGTTAATTTTCAACGATAAACACAGGCTATCCCTTCTGCCAAATTTATCTGTTAAGCCGCGTTGGCGCGGCTTAGGGGGCTATGTGCAGGATTTCGATTCTGGTTTATAGAAGAGCATGGCCAAATGTGGAAAACCAGGTTGTAATCAAGATGGGCTCATGATTGCTGAAAACTTCCATTCCACTGGAGGTCCCAGAGACTTCTTGCTGTCCGGTTCTAAGCCGGATTAAGTGTTTCCTGTAAACTTGAGGAGATGTGTTGGTCCCCGTCTTGTACTAAAAGAATAGGAAAATTAGAACTTGGAATGTTACAAAGTAAAAAATAACAAACGTTATCGGCATTTTGACTGACGAATTCCGACGATTTGAATTGGACTGATTAGGAGTTTCAGAAACTCATATCCCAGGGGTAGGAAGCGCAAAATTAGGTAATATAGAATTTATTTACTCAGGCAGGAAGAATAGGGTGCATAGAGAGGGAGTAGGGCTCATGATGAATAAGGAAGCTGCTAAGTCTTGTTTAGGCTGGGGAGGTATTAATAATAGAATACTAATTGCTCATTTTATCACTAAAAAGTTTAGGGTATCAGTCATGGTTGTATATATGCCCCAGTAGAACCGACCGACAGAACTACTCCTTTTCAACGATAAACACAGGCTATCCCTTCTTAAGGTGCTTACTGCCACATTTTTAGGTTTCTTTTCTACTTAATTCTATTCCCTTCTTCTTAGGCTATCCCTTCAAACAAAGGCTACCCCTTCTTAAGCCGCTTGCTGCAAAATTTTAGGTTCCCTTCTTCTTAGGCTATCCCTTCAAACAAAGGCTACCCCTTCTTAAACTGCAAGCTGCCACATTGGTTCCCTTCTTCTTCATTCTATTCCCTTCTTCTTAGGCTACCCCTTGAAACAAAGGCCATCCCTTCTTAAGTAGCTTGCTGCCACATTAGTAGGTTCGCCATTTGCTGGTTTCTTACCTACGTTTTCACGTTATTTTCATTTATTATTTGATATCCAGTTATTTTAACCAAAAACGACCTAACTGCATATGACGGTCTTTTACATTAATTATCAAATTTCTGATGTGCTCCTGGATTTTTAAAGATTTAACGTGGTTGTGGCAATTTTTATGTTGGTAGAACCCATCAAAATTTAGAAAAACGCCTGCAACATAACTAAAGCTTTAAATTCTAATAGTACAAATATTTCCATTGATTCTGCTTTAAGCAGTCACATATATGATAACCCTAGTCATAAAATGCTTTTTGAAGAAACTTGCCTTATTAGCAATGATTTAGGCATAAAACAGGTTGTTCGTGAGTTAATTGAAATTAAAATCAAAATAAATAGTAATATGTCTTTGAATAGAGATTTAGGGGAATATTCGCTTAATGCCCTATACACAAATCTAATTAAAATGACTTAGCAAATTATATTAAAAAACCAGTAAATGACTCCATTCAACCTATTACGAATAGACCATCTGGGTTGGCTGCCAAGAAGGCGAGATTAGCTTTAAAAGCTTGTCTGTAAGTATTTTAATTCCATCTGAATGAATTGTTCTCTGTCCACTTCGTTTGGAGTACCAGTCCTGGTTGAACTTCCTTGAAGTAATGATATTAGGGCTGTTTTAAAACATTTTTTAAAAAAAACTTTTCAGTTTTAATGATTGAATTTTAATGTAAGTTTTTTTTTTATATTGTTTTTATTCTCTTCGTCTGTTTTGCTGAGGACGGCCCTTGGATATAGGGTCGAAATATTCATTTAAAGTTGCGTTCCACTGTCTTGTATAAAAATTTCCCTGTTGTTCTACTTATCTGTTCAGAAAAGTTCCTTCATGGAAAGATCCTCCAACAAAACCCCCGACCCCCCCCCCCCCACTACCAGAAAAAATCCCCCCTGAATATGTTTGTATACTTCCCAATAACCAATAGGCTACTATATGTTAACATTGGGTAAAGTTCATAACTTTCAGCCCTCCCCCCGGGGACTTCGGGGGATTAAGTCATCCTAAAAGACATAGTTATCATATTTCCGATCATGCTGAACAAAATGGATATCTCAAAATTTTGATCGGATGACTTTGAGAAAAAAATTAGCGTGGGAGGGGGCCCAGTTGCCCTCCATTTTTTTGGGTCACTTAAAAAAGGGCACTAGAACTTTTAATTTCCGTTCCAATGAGCCCTCCCACGATATTCTAGGACCATTGGGTCGATACGATCACCCCTGGAAAAAAAAAACAAATAAACACGCATCCGTGATCTTTCCTCTGGCAAAAAATGCAAAATTCCGCTGGTTTCTCACGTAGGTGAGAAACCAGCAAATGGCGAACCTACTAATGTGGCAGCAAGCTACTTAAGAAGGGATGGCCTTTGTTTCAAGGGGTAGCCTAAGAAGAAGGGAATAGAATGAAGAAGAAGGGAACCAATGTGGCAGCTTGCAGTTTAAGAAGGGTAGCCTTTGTTTGAAGGGATAGCCTAAGAAGAAGGGAATAGAATTAAGAAGAAGGGAACCTAAAATTTGGCAGCAATCAGTTTAAGAAGGGGTAGCCTTTGTTTGAAGGGATAGCCTAAGAAGAAGGGAATAGAATTAAGAAGAAAGGAACCTAAAAATGTGGCAGTAAGCACCTTAAGAAGGGATAGCCTGTGTTTATCGTTGAAAATTAACAAGTTGTTAATGTTTGAATTTTTGCGGACAAAAAGTTATTTCAAGGGTGATTATGTAGTTTTGCTTTTTTATTTTCTAGGTTGAACGTGGTAACGCTTACAAAAATGTGGTACTGCCTTAAAAACTTCGTAATTTTGAAATAACCAAAAGAAAAGTCGTAAAATATCATAGTTTTTGGGTATGAATGATCCTTAAATGAGTCCTTAAGCGAAATACCAAATATTCCAACGGTATTTCAAATTTTGTTTAACAATATCTCAAGAATAAGGGCTCATTTAGGTGTAATTACCCCACACGATAAAATAGCTTTCCCCAAATGCGCCGGACGCTGTGGTCCCAGCAAATCCCGGTCTTTTGGCTTGAGTTGAATCTTTTGCCACAAAGTTTTGACGTTTGAACGTAGCGTCTCCCAATCTTAACTGGCTTATCTGCGATAAGAGGGGATCATTCACCCCTACTCTATAAAAAGAAAATTGCGTGCTTTGTCTGATATATTCTGGTAATAGGATACGTGTGAAAGAAGTCCTCCAAACATTTTTAAAACTTTTTACAACAACCATAAATACTTACTTATCTCATCCCTAAAGGGATATTGCTTCACTCCCCCTGCACTCCCTCTGATGGATAAATATTTACTCCAATTTATGAATTGCCGTTATATTTTACAATAACACTGCTCTCTTCTTCACGGCTTGATCTGCTTTAGCCATTGCAAAATGTTAGCTTTTGCCGTTTTCTAACGTAAAATATAATGGCAGTATATAAAGTGGTTGCCAATTTATCTACCAGGAGGGGGGGGGGGTGAAAAGTAAAGTAACATACAAGCAGGAATGAGACAAGCAAGTATTTATTATTGTTTGAAAGCATTATAAAATTTTTTTTAGGGCTTTCTTCATATAGTTCCCTGACCTAAGGTGTTACCTATAACTCTCCAAATGAAAGTAGCTTAGTTGTATAATCCCCTCTTAATATCCACTCGGTAAACCTTCAAAAAGAGTTTCAAAATTCTGGCCTAAAACGTACTTTTGAGGATTTAGTCATCCCTCCTCTCCACCCACAGAAGGAATCATCGATTTCTTCTCTAGTAGTTGATGTACAACTAGACCTTGGGCTTGGGAATTCTATGGAATATGGAAGATCTGATTCCTAAAGTATATTCAGTGTCAGGACCTTATCCGGGAAGGGGATACTGCCACTCTTTCGAAATATTTTTGAAACTAATAAAATTGGTCTTCAAATGCAAGTAGATAAAAACCATTTTCTATAATAGACTAAAAAATATTTTTTTGACTCGTAAACTGCCAGAAATAAATATGAAAGTACGGATTCAATGTTCAGTTCAATTCAATTTCAGTTCAATTCATCTTATTTAACATCAAAATACATTTAACAAATATGCCAATACCCGCCCCAAGAAAGATACCAAAAAGCACTTGCGACTGGGCGGGTACATACACTAAAAAACAACACACACAAATTACATACAAACACTACAAAACAACAACAACAAAAAATCAATCAATCTCTCATCAATTCATTTAATAATAATAATAAAAATAAACAATAATAATAAAAAAAATAAAAAAAAAAAAAAAAAAAAAAAAAACTATGAACCTTGACCTAACAAATATTTTTTCAATTTATTTTTAAATAGCCCCAGGTGCTCAGCCGCCCGAATGCTCTCTGGAATAGAGTTCCACACATTAGGTCCTGAAAATCTAGTATGGAATCCGGCCCTGGTTTCACTTCTACTCGGAACAATGAAATCACTAGCATGACGAGTTTCATAATGGTGCAAAGACCTATTGTCATTTAAATAATCACGAAAAACCTCTGGACTAACATCATTCCAGCATTGATAAACAAAAATTTCTATTTGGTAGTCTCGTAGCTTTCCTACATTCAACACTTGCATCTTGTTGAAGCAAGCTGAAGAGTTACTTACACCTTCAACATACCCACAAATAAGACGCATCGCTCTATTTTGAAGAGTCTGAACACGTTTAAAATTCACATAAAAATGACTTGCCCATAACATACAGCCATACGAAGCATATGGGTGGATCAAAGCATGGTATAAAAGCAATAATGTTGTGGCAATGGCAAAAAATAGTACGAATCCACAAAGTAAGAAAACTTATGTACATTTTCTAAGGTTATGTCTGGGCGTATTATGGGGGTTGAGAAGCACAATTACAATGGTCGTGTCTAATACATTTGGAAAGAGCAATAAAAGAGGAATCAAGTGGTGCATTTATCCTTTTTTTCTATTTGATTTCTGTCGTATAACTAGAATTAGCCAGGGAATACCATAAACCCCAATATAAATACCCCAATACCCATAAACCCCAATATAGGTCAATCTTTTAAATGAACCTACCTGTAAAGACATAAATAACAACTCTTGACCGATTCAATCTTTTCAGTATATGATTTCTTCTGGAGGGGTTTCTTTTAAGGGGTTCAACCCCTCCTCCAAATGTTTGTCTGACTCTTAATAATGTATATAAAAAACTGTTGATGTGTGTTTTTTTTTAATACGCCCCCCCCCCCCGAAAAAAATCCTGGATATTTCATCTTCTGCTTACATGTGCTTAGGCTTGCTTACTCAGACACAAATAAAACACAAATGGCTAACCTAACGTGTAAGTCAGTATATCTGAAAAAAGCTGTGCTTTCATTTTGTGCCTCAACTAGTTTGTTGTGGCAAAATCTTTTTGCTACTTAAAAAGGGCAACAGAGCTGTTAATTTTTGTTTGAATGAGTCGTCTCTCTAAGACCATTAGTTATGTAGGATTCAAAAAAAAAAAAATACAAATGAAAGCGAACCCAATATAATTCTTCACGGTGAAAGGGAAAATTTCATATTTTTGTCAGTAGGGCTTTGAAATCTATGTAATATGATCCATGATATGCTAAAGTTGATATATGAAATTCTCGCTGTGTTTTTTTTTTGGTGGGGGGGGGTAAGGGTGTCCCTTATTGATAAACAAGACAAATGTTCTCAGACTCTTAACTTTTGGTGGGTGATCCTAAACTCAATGAATTTTATACACTTGGTCATCATAAAAACCCCATTTGTTGATGTAGGCTGTATATTGCAGTTAAAACTGTTATTTAACAGTTTTGTACCGCTTTAGGAACCTTCATTTCCGTCCCTTTTGAGAGTTTTGCCCCTATTAGTACTTCCCTACTTTCAGTTTGTGACCATGACTCTGTTGCCATGACCTAAAACTGAATCCAAAGAATAGTTTTATTAGATGACTTGCAAGGGAGAAATGTAACAGAGTGCCAGAGATGGGGCTGGAGTTAGGAGAGAGTTAGTATAGGGACCAAAAAGGACCAAATTAGTTGCTTTAAACTAGATCTTGGTTCAATCCCGCTATCTAGGGCTATAATGAAAGAAAGGGTTGAGATGGCTAGGGCACGTTCTGCGAATGAAGGATGATAGATTACTGAAGATTGTCCTTTTCGTCCAATCGCCTAGGACTAAATGGAAAGCAGGTCGTCCGCGGTTGGGGTGGGAGGATGTCATAAAGAAAGATTTAAGGGAGATGGGAACTTCCTGGTAGGGTGTAAAGAGGGAGGTTTCGAATAGACTGGGATGGAGGAGGAGCGTGCGTAACTGTGTTGGCCTCAGGCGGATTGGTGCTGCGATGACTTGTTAGTAATAGTAGTTATGGTAAATGAGAATCCATATGTGCGTTGGCCCTAGATGATTGGCCGACAAGGAGGATCTTTGGCAATCTGTCGTCCTTCACTGCAGAACGTGTCTTAGCCATCTCAACCTGCCTCAATTCCCTTGACGCTGTTGACAGTTTGTATTAGTAGCAATAGATATCAATGAGTCAGTTAAAAACTACAGAGTTCAGTTAATACATTGAAACCTTTGATTACTGATTATTGTATTTGAGCAGAAATCTGCCTTCTCTGTCATCGGTCTGCTGTGGGTCTATTAAGAAAAAAACATGTCGGTAAATACATTTCCGGAAAAGATGATGGCTGGAAAACTATTAAAGTTTTTAGTAATTAAAATTGGTAGTTATTGTGGGGCTCGCCCGTCCTCCCTTTTCTATTTGCCTTTCCCATGGCATTATCCGTCTATTATAGACAATAGCCTTTTACTACCGTACTTCTAATTATCAAGGTTACATCTAACCTTTTCAGAGCAGAGATGCTTATTAGAGATTACTTATTAGGTGGATTTGGAATCTTGTCTGAAAAGCGATAGTTCAATTCCTGGTGGTCCACCAGTTTGGGACCAGTCTGGTTTGGGACGAGGGTCAGTGGCGTGACTCTGCTCAGCGGTACCAGAGTCGACCCAGCTCTAAATGGGTACCTGGAGAAATTTGGGGAAGGTAAAAAGGAAGGGTTTGTGAAAGCAAAGGATGGTTGGCCCCCATCCCCCATTGCACTTCTCGGCTGAAGTCTCTTGAGACGGAGATCAGCACCGCCGGTTCGGACTTTAAGAAGTATAGTGCCGTATCATTTACCTTATTTATTAGCATTGAAATATGGCTAGAAATATGTTAGTCTATGCTGTTAAATAAACTGAAAATTGATTTATATAATATTTATTGGTAAAGACAAACACTAATATGCAGACGAAATTAGATAACCATCATCACGAGAACTATCCATAAACCAATTACGTTTAGTATCGACACCAGTACCAAATGTTTTATATCCTTCTTGCACTTCAATCCCTAAGGTATCGGAATTCAAAGTAAATATATTGTGCTGTACGAATTTGGATTTCCCATTTAAAACATCAATATAAGACTGTAAAGTCATGTCATTATTGGCAGGATCTGAAATACCTTTTGCCTTTTTGTATATCACTTTCCCATGTTCATCGCCAAGAATATATTGTTTTGGTGCTAGAGCATAACAGTGTTTAATCATGGAGCATGGAGCCTCATCTTTTAACTTACCAAGCTCTGTATCGCTTAAGCCCAACTCTGATGTGCTAAAATGTTTTGGCATAAGTAATATAAAGGAATCTGTGTCCATGTAAAGCAGTTCAATTTTTGGATCTAAGCTATACAGTCGATCCAAATGGCGATACATGACAACCTTGGAAATATCGAGTATTGCAGCTCCTAACCAAGGTTGTTTTGTTTCTGGAGGATCTAAACCAAATGATATTTGTAGATACTTTTCCTTAATTGTTCCATGAAAGACTTTTACTTCATCCAAGTAACCTTTCTTTAAATACCTAGAAAGATTTTGATTGAAACTTTCATGCTCAGTGTCAAAAATTGCTTTTGTAGTGTACTTAGCTGTATCCTCTAACTGCTTACCATAAAGCGAGTTGTTCATTAGTTTAAAATTGTCGGCAGATGGATCTTCTGAAGCTTTACGTTTCAATCGCTCACTGTGGTTGTGTAAAATATAATCACGATAGATAGGTTTACAGATGAATTCCTGTTTCCAAGTTATCTCAACTTCAGCACCGCATTCAACTATATAATCATACATGGGCTGCCACACTAGATAATCAGTTATTGGTTGCAAATGAGCCACCAATTTGGCAACTTTGGGATATTTCAAGTCACCGTTGAGATTTTCCCATCGTTTTTGCATTTCAGGTGATAAATCAAAGGCTCGTTTTTCACAAGTTGGTGGAAGAGCATCCAGTCTACGATTGCTTCTGAATGATTGTGGCCATGACACATTGATTTTGTAAAATGACTGCTTAGTGTATTCAGAATTTTTCAAATTGTCTACGTAATTTTGTAGCTCAAGTCGGTCTTTCGCTTCTGTTTTTTCTCTTTTAGATGTACCAGCTTCTAGCAATTGTTGTGTAAAATTTCTATATGTAACTTTTTGAATTTCTTCAAATTGATCAGATGGTATGACCGGAAAATCACCCAGCATTGCATACCCATACAAATTATTGACATCAAGATATTTAATTTCTTCTGACCCTTGACAAACAGTAAACTGTCTATTAACTTGTACAATCCCACCTCGAATACTATGCTGATATTTCCAATAATTTGATGATGTCATTTTTGTACCCCACTCACTTCTACCAATCCACAATTTATTTGTTAAAGATGGTGCAGTTGGGGATAACATCATATTCACCCCAAAATCTGTAATAAATTCATCGTATTGAGATACTGCACAAGCGATGGTTATGGCCACATCAGACATGCAATAATCCAGCTCAAAAGCGGAAACGCTTTGGTCGTACAATGATGATGGAACGCGTTCATCTTTTAATAAGAAATATTCATCAGTATTATTAAAATTCATGCTGAAACGCCATTTCATATCCCATTTTTCTTTTATTTTGGAGCCAAATATCTGGTCCGCTATTTCTTTTCTTTTACATACTTTGTATAAATCACTTAATGTAATACCAGTACACTGCATTGCAAGTAAGTCCTGAAACATCAATTGTCTAAACTTTAGAGTTGTAAACCTGTTCATTTTTCGAATACCTTTAACTTGATCAGCATTATATTTTTCTGAAGATAATAACTGTTGTAATATTAGCGAGTGATCGAATCGTATACCATTGAAAGTATATATATGCAAATGGGTGGGTCCACGCTTTGAAATATTGCAACTTTGATGAGCATAACCAATAATATTACCTGTTGCGTGGTCATGATGAATCACTATTTTTTGTTCGTTTTTGTCATTCATGGCAAATTCTTGTTCACAGAAATGGCATTTTGGTAGCAATTTTGCTACAATATCCTCCTGTCTTGTGAAATGTAAAATGTTTTTCTTCTTTCTATTGTACGCAAATTCCTTATTCATTTCACATAAAAAATCATGAACACTTTCACTGTTATTAATTAGAATGGATTTTTTCCAGATCACTTCTTTATCTACCATATCGTATATTACACCTGCAACTATAATTGGTTGTTGTATGGTTAAATTTTCAGCTTTCTTGATTTGAATTGTCTCAAAATCAATACCTCCAATAAACCTCGAATGCAAATCTTTAATGGAGCTCTTCAATGGTTTGACCGTTGACAGTTTAGGATCAACTATGTTTTCCTTCATGGTGCTGCAATTGAAACAAGTCAATTTTTTCGTATTTCTAGCAAGAGGTTCACCACAATCAGAACATGTCCGAATCCTACCACGAAACTTTTCATGGACAATCTTCAACTTTAATGGCTGAAAACATAATTCAATATGAAGCGGGTTCCCTTCTTTTATGACATAATTATATACAGTTCCATCCCTTGAAATGAACTTTTCCGTATTTTTTATCTTGTAGTCAGAGTCTAATGTGTGAACAATGTAATTCCCATTTTTTTTCATAAATTTATGAAAATCTTCTAGAGTGTAACCATCAACGATCCATTTCTTCATTACTTTCTTTGTAAAATGCACAGCTTTGTTTAAGGGATTCAAGCTCTTTATATGATCTTTGGTACAATTGTATATGTTTGAACAAGGTTTATGTTTGCAAAGTTGCTGATGCATATTTGTTACTGTCAATGCAAATGATGTGCATTGATTCTTCCAACTGCTGGGAACAGGTATACACCCAGGCATAGATTTACTTGTCCGCCGTGACATCAATGTATTTTGGTCTGCTATAACCACTTTCAGCTTAACAAGTCCAAGATATATGAAAGATGAAGATCCTGCAATTGCTGCAATGGAACATTCATCGCTAAAGATATACTTATTTAAAGCGTCATATATTGTAGTAGGGAGCTCCTCTCTGGTTCTGTTGTCCATGGTTTTGGTTATTCCATCTATAAGTATCCTAGTTGTTGACTGAATGTAATACTGTCTGTTGTTGCTGAAATTAGCCAGATTTGGATAATTTTCTTTAAATTCATCTAGCAGCTTCTTAATATCTCGGTGCTCCAATTCTTTGACATTGAATTCAATATTCAGAAATAAATTGTTTCCGAATCTATAGATATCCATATGGTTACAAACACTATTCTTAAAAACTAACTGAATAAGTCGAAAAATTTTGTTTGAATATTGATTCTTATCGCGAATATAATTTCATCCAATCAGGATCATGCTGTCATCTTTAACCAACTATTATTAAAGAAACTTATCGCTAATTATGGTTACTGATAACAGAAAAAAGTCACACGTAATAAAACATTGGGGGATTCCATGCTCTCATTCATGTAGTGTCGATCTGAAATCTAGTCTACTGGCCTGGCATACAACGTGATTTGTGATATTACCTGAAATT
Organism: Artemia sp. Qi Xiang Cuo; assembly: GCF_049724085.1. Classification (NCBI taxonomy): domain Eukaryota; kingdom Metazoa; phylum Arthropoda; class Branchiopoda; order Anostraca; family Artemiidae; genus Artemia; species Artemia sp. Qi Xiang Cuo. The sequence goes on from NC_142811.1 coordinate 4,448,550, forward strand.
AATCAAAAAAACTTTTTGCACAAAATAAGTTTTTCAAAAAAAAGTCGAGAACTCCATTAAACAAAAAATGAACAAAAATAGAATCAAATAATCAACCAAGCATACAACTACCACAAATCAGTATCAATAAGTAAATGAAACCCAAAACAAACAGCAATTAAAATATTATTTGTACTTTACTGAAAAAAAATCAAACTAATTTACTGAAAAAAATTTGTATTTTCAGTTTTATATAAATATGCTAATATTTATGCCTTTAAATATTAATAAATGCTTTATTTCTTTAAGGTTTAAAAGAAAAAACATGTAAAAGAAATTTTCTTCATCAAAGTGCAAATTATATTCTGGTTTTTGAAAAGCATAGGGAATAGAACCCTACTCAGATTAATTTCTGCTCGTTTTGAGTTTGACATATTTTAATTTCTGTTTGTTTTGGGTTTTATTTATTAATTGATACTGATTGGGGGTTTTTTTATGCTTGATAGACTATATGATTCTATTTTTGTTCATTTTTGGTTGAATGGAGTTCTTTACTTTTTTTTTTGAAAACTTTTTTTGTGCAAAAAGTTTTTTGATTAATTTTTGTTCGTTTTATTAGTGATAATTGACATAGTTTTTTTCAGGGAGAAAGACTGAACCTCTTCTGAAGTTAAAAAACAATCCCTTCCATAAAAGATTGAAAGGACAATAGCCCTTTCAATTTCCAATCGAAAGAGCCCTTTTTGAAGTTTTTACGACAACACCTTCTACAAAAACCTTATATACCCCAGGGTATAACTTACAACCCTTTCCCTGAGGGATGTGGGGGGGGGGGATTGTCATCCTTAAAGATCTAATTTCCAAAACTTTCAATTACGTTGAACAAAATGGATATCTAATAATTTTGATTGGATGTGTTTGGGGAAAAGATGGGCGTGGTTGTCATCCTGAAAGACCTAATTTCCAGAAGTTTCAACTACGCTGGACAAGATGGCTGTCTCAATATTTTGATTGGGTGTTTTTGGTGAAAAGGACCGTGAGAGGGGGGATAGTTGCCCTCCAATCACTTTCGACTATTAAAAAGGGCACTAGCCCTTTGAATTCCCAATCGAATGAGCCCTTTTTGAAGTTTTTACGACAAAGCTGTCTATGAAAACCTTATAGGCCCCCATGACATAGCTTACAACCTTGCCCTGAGGGCTGGGGGGTAGGTTCCTCCACAAAAAAATAATTTCTATCTGGAAACCGACTACGCTGAACAAAATGGCTATCTTAAAATTTTAATTAGATGTGTTTGGGGAAATGGTTGGCGTGGAAGGGGTGTTAGTTGACTTCCAATCACTTTCGACTATTAAAAAAGGCACTAGCCATTCCAATTTCCAATCGACTGATCTTTTTTCGAAGTTTCTAAGACAACTCCTTCGATGCGAAGTGCCCTGGCCAAAACCACAAACAAAAATAGATTGTCTAAATAATACATTGTGCCAACATCGTTCTTTACTTAGGCAGTGCTATTGCGCTGCTTATGATACGATTCTAGTTATTGTGTCAAGCATCGAGAAAGCTAATTTTGGTAAAGCTCTTCAATATCTTAAAACACCCATGTACGTGTGAATTTGTGTATTCATTCAACTACACAAAGAAAATATGGTTATCACCGGGCCAGTACCTCCCTCCCTGAAATCCCAAGACTTTCTTGATAATTTCATATTGTTCCTCAAATGATTCATTTTTTTCAAATTTAACTCCATCCCTCCACCTGGAAGGATACATTATATAGAACTACTAGACAAAATGTAAGGCATACGTTATAGGATCAAGACAATTTCATTTGAAAAAAACATGTCCTTTTTATTTAATCGTGATATTATAGTCCAAACTGAAAACTTAGAATTCTCCATCCTACTCCACGTCCAACTAGGCTTATGACACATAATACCTCTTTTTGCTATTGAGGGCACAGGGATAATTGGAAATGGTCCTAAAGGATTACTTTCTTAAATATTCGTGGCCCTAAAAACATTAGCTCAGGGGTTAGTTCCTTTTTTTGGCTGCGGCTCAATATCAATGAAAATGTAAGTGATAAAGGCAAAGGGTCGCGCCTTTCCGCCACCCCGTTTACATCGGAGCGCCACGTCTGCCGCAGTTCCACTACGTAATGCACGTTCTCCGCAACGCTTGACACGATCTCTGCAAGCCTTGGAATAGTCTAATGACGTCTTCGGCCGTCTTGACGTCATTAAACGCCGGCTTTGATGGCTTTAATGACGTCTTCGGTCGTCTTCGATTATGCTTGGCAGGTGCCACCTGGTGCCCATGATTTATGAAAGTTGGCACCCCCTTGATTAAAGGGATATTTGTCTGTTATATGTTTCGTTTGAAAGAAAATCTTTTAGTGAATAATAAGCTCCACTAAATGTTTTAGTGAATATATTTTTTACTTTTAAACTTTAAATAGAAATTCAAAATTCTAATTGTTATAAAAACAAACTGAGGTGAATGAACTTTATTTATAATCTTTATTATTAATATTTCCTCTGATGTTTAACTAGTGATGTCAATCTAATCAAGGGCGGTTTAAAGTCAAGTCGTTTTAAAAGAAAATGCGAAACTCTGAATTTTTGTCTCTCAACCTGTTCCTCTTCTTACTTTAAAATACTTAAATTATTTATTTTTTTATCTAATTCCTGACAATTTTTTAACTAAGGCCGAGAAATCTCCCTTCCCCCTTCATGAAAAATCCCCCCATGAAAAATTTTCTCCATTGTAAATCTCCCTCCCTCGGGAAAATTACGCAGAGAATTCCATCCTTGCTGAACCCCCCCCCCCTTCCGGGAAAATTTTGTGCGAATAATTTCGCCTAAAACATTCTCCTTCCTTTCATATGAAAAAAAGACTGGATTTTTTTCATCTAATGTGCCGACCCATATTGGCAAGTGTTTATTCCTCTGAGGAGCCCTGATGTGATGGAGGAGCCCTAAATGATCTCCAGGGGCTACATTTAGGTCCTATGGATCATTGATCAGTCCCTGGAGTTGTGTTTTATTTGTGTGTTTATATTCAATAAAGTCAAAGATGTGAGTTGATCACTTGGGAAGACTTTATTAGATTTGAGGTGGTTTTGCTTGTAGTCTTACAACGACGTACATTTATTAATGATAACTTGGCACGAGTTTGGACTTTTCTATTTGGCTGATTGTTGCGTTATATTGTTTTGTCTTAGGTGATTGGATAGAGGGGTAAGGTCGAGACCTTTTTCAAGTGCTTGTTTTTCTCAATTGCTAAAGTAGGAAAACAGTTTTTTTTATAACCAAATAATTACCTTTAATGCATTATATGTAAACAGAGGTCAAATTTCATAGCTTACAGCCCTTTGCCCAGGGGCTCTGGGGGTCATGTCATCCTCAGAGTCATAGTTTTTGGACCTTTCAACTATGCTGAACAAAGTGGCTGTCAAAATTTTTAATGGCTGTCTTTGGGGATGTTGTGGAAATGTGGGAGGTAGGCTAGTTGCTCTCCAATCTTTTTGATCATTTAAAAGGGCACTAGAACTTTTAATTTCCATTTGAATGAACCCTCTGCCAATTTCCTAGGACAATTGTTTCGATACGATCATCTTTAGGAGGAACCCCAAATAAACATGCATTCGTTATCTTTATTTTGGCAAAAAAAATACAAAACCCCACATTTTTGCAGATAGTAGCTTGAGACTTCTACAGTTGGGTTCTCTCATATCGTAAATATGATGGTGCTAATTTCAGATTGTTTTACTTGTAGGGGGTGTTTCCCCTCTTTTTCTAAAATCCAGACATATTTTCTCAGGATTGTAGTTTTTGATGGATAATATTAACATGAAATTATATATTGGAATTAACATAAAATGCCAATTCTTATGATGTATCTATTTTTATATCATATTTCCATTTTAATAGTTTCGGCTACTTTTTGGTCAAGTCGCTCCTAAACAGTTCGTTACCACGAACTGCTAGAAACCCAACAACTGAAACGTTCATTTAACACATTATCAATGGCTATGGAGGGTCTTTATCCTGTTATTCTTTGTTCATATGTGACCAGGCTCATCAACGGCATACAGTATTATTTTGTTAAAATATTTGAGTTTCATTGCGAATCCCACAGATGTACAGCAGAAAAAAATAGAAGCTATTGGCCGAGTTTCTACGCCTTCGGGGACCACAGTATCCAGGGCGTTTCCAGTCCTTCGAGAACCGCTCAATATCCACGCTAAGTTTAAAAGTGTCGACAGAAACAACAGTAATTGTATCTTTAGAGATTTTGTTCCCATCATTGATAATTATTGAGGAAAAAATTAGAATGCAGACACTGGTTCAGGTAGGCTGCTTTACAAGTTTCAGCCAATGGCCTTTGGTTCTGAAACTCAGGATCAACAACAGTACACATTGCAGGGAGAGTCTTAAATTTAATCAGTTGATAGGTTAGGATGACATCATCTCTTCTTTTTCTGAAAATAATTGTTGAGATTTTCAGTTTAATGCGCGCTCTCATTCAATCGCCTGACATTCTGTTCATCAAGGGTTTTATATTAAGTCTATCTATATTAGAACACATCTATATGCTTGTGAAGAGGGGTAAATTCCCTCTAAAGAAAGTCCAAAAGATCTCCCTCCTGTTATTGAAAACAGTGGTCCAAAAATAGGAGTTTTCTCCTATTTAGCCTGCTCCCCTCCGAGTAGTCTGATACCCCTAAGCCTAGGACTCTCTGATTTAAAGATATTTTAACATTGGTTGTTGTGGAATATTGATTAAATTATTTTAATTCTAAGCAGAGGGGGCTTCTGCTTTGACCTTCTTAGAAAAAACATACAAAAGCAAAAAAAAAAAAAAAAAAAAAAAAAAAAAAAAAAATCTCGCTTGTTCCTTATAAGTGTTTTGAGTTTCCATGGGATTCAAGCTACTGAGGCTGAACCTGATTCTTAAATTATATATTTTATTTCTATTTTAGACTAAAGAGAGTATGTCAAGTGAGCCGGAATGTGTCTGTCTATCCTCATCAGACGAAGAAGTACCCACCAAGCAACCTAGATTATTTGATGTAAGAGTCTTGGAATTTTTTCTTACCATTCGGTTAAATATTTTATTTAGAATAACTTATGGTATGTGTAGGTGCTAGTTATTCCTGAATATTTTTTTATGAATATTTTAACCTTTTGTTAGAAAATTTTGATTTTAAGTAGAATGAAGGAAGTGAAGCTGTTTTCTCTAAACGCAAAAAAGGATAGTCTGTTGTCTGAAGGTATCGAATTGTAAATCTTGACCAATACTAGGCCTTTTTCCACATCTGAACACTTAGGGGGCCCAATTTAGTCCTATAATTTGATATAAATAAATCTATTCCTATTAAATTAAAAAATTAATAGTTTTTACTTAATAGACAAATTTGTTAAATTTGAAAACGAAATAAATAACAAACGTAAAGATAAATTTAAAATTTATTCCTGTTATATATTTCTCAAAATTTCTGTAATTTCTTCCTATAGTTCTTATAATTTATGTTCATTTAATTCTGTAACCATTTATTTTTGTCACGAATATAATTGGTGACTGAGTATCAAATATTAATAAAAAAGCACTTTTGCATAGAACAAACTCAACTACTTGGTAAGTTCAAAGCACAGTAGACAGAATATACCCAGTAAGCTTATCGCAGATCATTTCTGGTCTTCGTGAACAAAAAGCTCCTCCCACTTATTTCTGTTTCAATGCACTTTGCACTCCTTCCCACTTGTACTCCTTCCCACTTGTTTCAATGCACTTTGATGGAAACAGACGGAAACAGACTAACCTGCATTCCCGCTAATCTGACTTCGCCTATGTTTATATCTGCAAAAACGTTCTCCGGAGCACTCGCACCCCGGTCCGGGTTTTTATAATGGGTGAGATAGAGAATGATCATACTGCTAATTATATAAACTGTGGTTCAAAGTGGTTTAATTGGTGATTGAGTATCAAAAATTAATAAAAAAAAAGCACTTTTGCATAGAACAAACTCAGCTACTTGGTAAAATCCAAGTCTTTTATTTGGTGACTGAGTATCAAAATTAATAAAAAAAAAAGTACTTTTGTGTAGAATAAACTCAGCTACTTGGTAAATTTCAAGTCTTTTAGTTGGTGACTAAGTATCAAAAATTAATATAAAAAAAGCACTTGCCTAGAACAAATTCAGCTACTTGGTAAATTTCAAGTGTGACTGAGTATCCATAATTAATAAAAAAAAAGTACAAAACAAAAAAAGTACACCAAATTCAGCTACTTGGTAAATTTCAAGTCTTTTAATTGGTGACTGAGCATCAAAAACTAATAAAAAGTGACTTTTGCATAGAACAAACTCAGCTACTTGGTAAATTTCAAGTGTGACTGAGTATCAAAAATTAATAAAAAAAAGCACTTGCATGGAACAAATTCAACTACTTAGTAACTTCCAAGTCTTTTAATTGATGACTGAATATAAAAAATTAATAAAAAAGTACTTTTGCATAGAACAAATTCTGGTACTTGGTAAACTCCAAGTCTTTTAATTGGTGACTAAGTATCAAAAATTAATAAAAAGCACTCTTCGGTCAATCAATTTTATTCAATCAATAAACTCAACAAAATACACTTCAATATAAACTCCCCCTTAAGGCTCTATGGCCAGGAAAAAAACAGGGGAGAAGCAAAAATATTATTGTTCTATAAAATTGTATAGAACAAACTCAGCTATTTATTCTTGTCCAAGTGCAACTTAAAAATATATGAGGAAAGTACATTAGAAAATTCAAGAATTGGAGTTACCGGTCCTACACTGCACATTTTTGAGCTTTTGAACCGCCACCATGTCATTGAACCTATGGCCTTGTTCAATATCTATTCAGGCTTAGATGCCATTTGTGTCAAACTGTACTATTACTGTTAGAAACTGTAAACTGTGTTGTACTTCTGAAAATACGACAAAGTCACCCTTTTTTCTAGCAAAAATTCGTTAAAGGTGCGAGTTTTAAAACAAAATTAGCTTTGAAAATGTGATGAACAGAGGAATTCTCTGGGCAACGACTAAAAATTGACTGGGCAACGATAACCCCCGTGGCTTAAACTAAAAGTCTTTGAACATCGATTTACAGGTGATGGTGTAACTATGATTTGTCTGGTCGATTAAAGAAATAAGGGTTACCCCACCCCACCAGCTTTGAATGAATGAATGGTTTATATTGAAACGACTACTAACTAGCTCGAATGGTCGAATTTGTGTTCTCATCAATGAATATAAAGTTTAAAAATAATACGAACAATAGCTAAAAAACATGCTAGGATACTATACACTCTTTCAGTCTAATATTCAGGCGAAATGAATTTAACTACAAAATCTTATCGCCTGTAACGCTAAGGGAATTAAGAGGAAAAAAGAAGCATACAATAAAAATAAAGAGAGACAACATGTTATTTACCGCTACCTGCTTGTATTGAACTACTACTACTAACAACCCACTACAGCAGCAAACCCCCTGAGACCAACACAGCTGTGCACGCTCTTCCTCCATCTCTCTTTGTTTAAAGCCTCTCTCTTTACACCCTCCCTAGAAGTTTCAGCTTCACTTAGATCCTTCCTCACGAACTCTTCCAATCCTATGAGGGGACTTCCTGCTTTTCGTTGGCTCTAGATGGTTGGCTGAAAAGGATTATATTTGGAAATCTGTCATCCTTCATCCGCAGAACGTGTCCTATCCATCTCATCCTTTCTCTCATTAGACTTATCTTCCTATCCTTCTGTCACTCGAAGAATTAGATTATAAAAGATTTCCCATAGTTATTATTGGTATTGGAAATTTTGTGCATTATGATCAGGCAGTCACGTTGATATAAGTGTGGATGGGAATTTGAGGTATGTGGAATTACTAGAAAGCCCCAAATCAGAAATAGCCTTAAGTGCACATCTTCTGTACCATAGCCATTCCTTGTAAAATTTTGCTGGAAGAAGTAGTTGTTTAAAAAAGTAGACCGCCCTCCGTGTAAAATTTCCCCTGATAAATTCCCCCCTGAAACTTTCTTCTCTGAATCTTTTTTCTCCCGCAGAAAATCCCCCCAACCTTGAAAAAAATTCGGTATACTTTCCAATAACAAATAATGTCTGTGAGCAATGGATTAATTGCGTAACATACAACTCTTTCTCCGGGTACTATGGAGGGTCATGTCATCCCTAAAGGCATAGCTATTGGACATTTCAACTATACTAATCAAATGGCTGTTTTAAAATTTTGATCAGAGAGCGTGGGGAGGGGCTAGTCGCCCTCATCCTATTGGTCACTTAAAAAGGGCATTAGAACTTAGGACCATTGGTTCGGTACGATCACCCTTAGGAAGACCAAGAAAACAAATGTTAGTATTTGTGGTCTTTCTTTTGGTAGAAAATACAAAATTCTACATTTTTGTAGATTAGAGCTAGAAACCTCTACAGTAGGGTTCTCTAATAGGCTGAATTCCTTTTCTTAAAATTACTTTTTTACAGGCTACTTCCTGAGCAATGGGTAAATTGCGTAACTTACAACTCTTTCTCCGTGTACTTTGGAGAGTCATGTCATCCCTAAAGGTATAGCTATCGGACATTTCAACTATACTAATCAAATGGCTGTTTAAAAATCTTGATCAGAGAGCGTGGGGAGGGGCTAGTCGCCCTCATATCCTATTGGTCACTTAAAAAGGGCACTAGAACTTAGGACTATTGGTTCGGTACGAGCACCCTTAGGAAGCCCCCCCCCCCCAAAAAAAAATTGCATTTGTGGTCTTACTTTTGGTAGAAAATACAAAATTCAAACATTGAATATAGTTTGCATTTTTATTCGAGAGAATATTCCAGTTTCATTGTTTGCCGTTAATCGTTATTTTGTTGCTGTTCGAATCCCAGGGATTATCGTTTTCTCGTGCTATTTACAAACAAATTATCATACTATTGATTCGGATTTTGATTTAAATTTTGCATGTTTAGAATTATCGCCATTTGTGGCGAAAGTTCCATCAGATTTCCAGTGGCTTATTTGAGGGGATTTTAACTTCAACATTGCTATTTCTGATGTCCTCTCCTCCGCTCTGTTATCTTTGTTTTCGGTTTTTACTATAGTTTCAAAAGATGCGGATTTTACTTATGTCCATAATTCTGGTTCTTGCTCTAATCTAGACCATGTGCTGGTTTCAAATGCAGCGTTATTACCACAGCCTGTTGATGTTGGATTGGATATGCCTATTAGTGACCATTTTTACCTTTCTTTTTATTTAAATATTCAAATTCCATCTTTTAAAATTATCCATTGTTCTAGTCAAATTGTAAATAAAATGATCTGGGATCGGGAAAAAATGTGGAAATATCATGAAGAATTAGATGCTCTTTTAGCTAAAATAATTGTAAATTATTCTAAGGATGTTGATCAAATTGATATTGATCTATTTAATCTTTAAATTGTTCATAGTTTAAAAGTCGGGGCTAATAAAGCATTTAGGACTGATTCTTTCCGTCGTGGATCTCGTGTTTTAGGTTGGAATCTTAACCCGATTTTAAAGCAAAGCCGAAAGAATGCATCTCAAGCTTGTTACCTTTGGAATTGTGCGGGAAAACCGCGATCTGGACCATTTTATGATGGTATGAAATTAACTAAACGCGTTTTTCGGGCCAAGTTGCGTTTGCATAATGAAATTATAAAAGATGAAATTGGTTCAAGGATTACTAGTGATAGGAATGCGCTTTGGAGTTTGGTTAATTCTAGACTTCGTAATAATAATTGTTCACCAGATTCTAATAGTTCTCTGAAATTAGATGATTGGATAACTCATTATAATCAAGTTTTTCATCCGGTGATGCGGCAGTTGAATCACGGCTTGACTCTCTATTATCGGAAGAAATTACAAAGCCCCACCCAAATAGTAAAATATCTGTTTCTGTTGATGATGTAACGGTAGCAATTAAAGCTCTAAAAAGTGAGCATTCTTTTGATCATGATGGTATACATTCAAACCATATAAAATGGGCATCCCCCAAAGCAATCCTTCTCCTCGCTACTCTTTTTACTACTATTCTTTCTTCTGGAGTTCTTCCAACTAGCTTTTCTCGTGCTACCACTTCACCCCTTTCAAAAAAAGGAGGGAATACGAATCGATGTTCTGATTACAGGCCGATTACTGTTTCGTGCCAAGATTAGCAAAGTTTTTGAGTTAGTTTTATTAAAGTATTTGGAGTCTTGTAACCAAGGCCTGAATCAAATTGGGTTCCGCAAGGGTCTAAGCATGGATGTTGCTCATACCCTCCTTTCAAGAATAATATCCTTTTGTAAGCAATAGGATAGAGTTTATACACTTGCGTTAGATTTTGCGGCGGCGTATGATTCAATTATCCATTCTTGGGCTATGACTGTACTTCTGAAGAATAATATCCCACTACCAGTAGTTTTGATTTTAATAAAGTGGTATGGCTCCTCTCGTATTCGTATTAAGTGGAATAATCTGTTTAGTGATTATAATGTTAAGTTATGCAGGGGGCTGAGGTAATGAGGAATTATTTCTCCTTTGATTTTCAATATTACTGTTTTGGGACTATTTGATCATATTCGGTTAACTTTTATTTATGGTAAAGTTTATGTTCTGTTGTGGATTAATTGTTCAGATTTGCTCCTTTTGAGTCGATCGCTTCAGTCATTTCAACAAAATTTAGATTTTTTAGCAAAGGTTTTTAGTGAGCGTGGACTTCGTTTTTGCCCTGAAAAGTGTCAGTTTTTAATTCTTGGTCCTAAGGCTAATGATCTCGTTAATTCAGAAATTTCTGTTCGTATTTATGATAGTATTTTAAAACCTTTGGAATCTTTTTTATATCTTGGTGTGCCTTATGGACCAACTTTAGCTCTATGCCGCGCTTCTATTTCTAAAGCAGTTAAAAGTAGAATAGCGTCTAGTTTCGGGGCAGTAATTTGTCTTCGCGATCTTCTTTCTCGGAAATCACTGGCTCGGGTATATAATACAGTCGCTTTGCCACAAATTTTAGTTTTTTCAACGCATCTCCCCTTTTTTAGAATTAGTAATATTTCGCATGTAAAAAACACAATTTTTAATTTTGCTAAGTTACTTTGCCGCTTTTCTAAATCTGAATCAAATACTTTTTTAATGAATGCATATAAAATAAAAAACCCTGTTGATGTTTTGGAGAAAAAGCAAAAGAATTTTTTATCCAATTTAAATGTTTTTTCTCGTAATTTATATAGAGCTGCGCACGAAGCTTAATTTATTTTATTTGATTTAATTTTTGAATGAAGTGTTAATTTGTGAAGTGTTAATTTATTATCTATTGAATGAAGTGTTAATTTGTGTGGTAATTTTGATTGAAGGCCTTTGCATATTTCTTGTTATATAGTTTAAAATAATTTTATGGCCTGTTGATTAGCGGTTATTATTTTATTTATTTTATTTTACTCTTCGTATTCGGAGGAAATAAAAAGTTTGAATTGAATTGAATTGAATTTTTGTAGATAAGAGCTAGAAACCTCTACAGTAGGGTTTTCTGATATGCTGAATTCCTTTTCTTAAAATTACTTTTTTACAGGCTACTTCCGTTCAGTGGACTGGAAAATTACGGTCAGTTCAGAAAAAGTCCACACAGTCGTCTATAACCACATATCTGGGGAAAAATAACATTGAGTGCGATGTCTCTGTAGGGACTTCTAAAAGACGCCTTACTGTTAACAGAAAAAATACGGACACTGCCGTTTCTTCTTCTAGCTCTTCCAGCCGAGATGATAGCGATTCACCTTGTCAGTCTTCGATTTCGAAGGTTGGTGTGTGTTTTTTTTTTTTTTCTATGAAAAAAAATCGTTATTTACTAATGAAATAACGTTGTTATTTCACTAATGTCGTTAGCGACGAGCTAACAACTCGTTGTGACACTAAGGCTAACGTAACTGGAAACGATCCTATTGGGGCCGAGGTCTATTCGTTTACCCTTATCTATTCGGAGCTTCCCAATTTGATACCTTTTGAGAAATACCCCTTTTCTTCAGACCCGTTTCCTGCTTCATTCAAGACCATCCTTTTTTAATTTCAGCCTCAGCTTGATTAACAAAAGTGCAATTGTTGGAAGCCTGTCAATTGAGTAAAAAAATAACGCCGTCTAGGTTTTTTTTTTAAGACAAGACAAGAAAAGACAAGATCTTTAATTGACAAAAACATATGACAAATAAATTTCTAAACTGGTGAACGGAGAGCAGGGCTCGATGTGTCGGCCATAAACCATAAGAGAGAAGGATTTATTTGTAAAACACATAATAAACAAAAATCGCTGCTACCTCCTCTAAAAAGCAAACCTTGTCCAAGGAGGAGGTAGAGAAAACGAAATCCTTAAAAACAAAAAGAACACTTGGCCACCGACACCACTAATGCCATCACACTAAACAATATATTGCTTAATGTGATACATGACAAGTATATTGACAAGTATATATTGTTGAAATTGAGCCCTGGTTCGTTGTCCTAAATTATAGGACAGATACACGTTTCCTCATTTTTCATGTCATTATTGAATTCTAGAAACCCTAAGTGACGTACTGAGTGGTTTACCTTGTTATGTTCCATATATTTCAATATATATATATATATATATATATATATATATATATATATATATATATATATATATATATATATATATATATATATATATATATATATATATATATATATATATATATATATATATATATATATATATATATATATATATATATATATATATATATATAATATATATATATATATATATATATATATATATATATATATATATATATATATATATATATATATATATATATATATATATATATATATATATATATATATATATATATATATATATATATATATATATATATATATATATATATATATATATATAGACCCCGGCGCCCTGTCGGCGGATCGACCGAGCGCCGCTGATGAGAGGCCCGGTCAACTGCCGCCGATGAGAGGCCCGGTCGACCGCCGCTGAAGTGTCGCAACGCCGCAGGCGCGCCGCCGCTGGCCAAAGCGGCGGCGTTCGGTCGACTTTAAATTAATTTGAGGAATTCTTTATTGCGTCAACCGCAAAGTCGGAGCCTTTACTTCTCGTGTGGTTTAGTATTTCGATTTTCCTGATCAGAAATCAAGCAGGGCTTGTACTATCCCCGAATTTTCGGGTATTTCGCCGAAAATCTATGCGTCACCCCGAAAAAAAATTTGGTTCCCCGAAAATAACGCAATCACGGTGCCACCCTAGCGATTTATCACCAGTGACTCTCCCTGCCAAATATTACTTTGCATGCCATAATTCCTCACTACTCTCTTGTTCGTTAATTTTCTTCTCTTTTGTTACTTTGCATAAAAACCCTATTACATCCCTACATACCCTATTACAACCCTATTATCAGAAAACCCTATTACATAGGTTTCAAGCTCATATCTGCAAAAATCTGCAACTTTGTATTTTTTGCTAGAAGAAAAATATACGAATATAGAAGTTAGTTAATTTGTAAATTACGTCATAATCAAATTTAGAGACATTTATTTAGCAAAAGAAAAGTAAAATTTTTATGCAAATTTTGTTTACTTATTCAATGACGGTGAGCCAAAATAAAAACTCCGTTAACTAAAAAACGATCAGAAATTAAATAAAAAAAACAAGTTTTTTAAACTGAAAGTAAGGAGCGACATTAAAACTTAAAACGAACAGAAATAATTCCGTATATGAAAGTGGCTGTTCCCTCCTCAACGCTTCGCTCTTTACGCTAAAGTTTTTTATTGTTTTAAAAAATAAAGTTATGAGACAAAGTCAAACTTATACAAAGTCAAAGTCAAACTTATAAAGTCATACTTATTCCTTATACCTCTGTATAAAAAAAAAGAAAAAAAAAAAAAAAAAAAAAAAAATGAATAGAAAGAAATACCTCTAGGTATATAGAAATCAACACTAACCCTTGTATCATGAGAATGAACAGTAGACCTAATGCCCAATAAATTACTAAACAGCAAGGCTGAATATCCTGCTGCAGTCCAAAAATAAATCACAATACAAACAATCTACGAATGCCTGCAGCTGGCAAGATGTTATAAGTCGGGTGAATTTCCTGAACAGACCGATAAAAAGAAATACCTTCTAAGATCCTTACTGCATGGTTTGGTAGAACTTTTATTGTTTCAAGGATAGATGGAAAAGCAGAGAGCCGAATACTTGAACAATAAAGTATATACGGGTGTATAAGAGAAATATAAAAGATGACAGGGGAGAGATTTGCGAAATTAGGTATTCTTTTCAGTCAAATAATAAGAATAATCTATTTAAGTAGTGTAATTGGTAAAATTAGTGCAGTAATAAGTATCTGATCTCTGCTTCTGGCAGAAAAATGATTACAGAGCTTGAAAAAACGCCAAGTATCACCACACGCTAGATGGCGCCAGATTTTCTTCTGTCGATACTAGTGCCAGTTTCCACTTTTGTAAGCTACCAAGGCTTTTTGAGCCCATCTTTCTGCGGTAAACCTTGTCTGAACGTTCTTAAGCGTGTATCTTCTTATTAGCCTATGCCGAGTGAATAATATCTCCCTATAAACCTGGTCAATTCAATATAATTGAATTGACATTCAACTTGAACTTTGGCTTTATTGAATATAAACACACAAATAAAACACAACTTAATGGTAGTTACAAGTTTAACAAAATAATAAGTACCCCTCTTAAGTCAAACTCCTTCCCACCCCTTTCGAGAACATCCTGCTTCTCTTTCAGACCCGACCTGATTAACAAAAGCACAATTTTTGAAGTCTGTTAACCCTTAGTGGTAAACCTTGTATTAACTGTATTAACTGTTTATCAAAAACAAAGAGAGAGAAAAATCTCAAGATGAAGGAAACAAACGGACTACGGCCAGTAGAATGAAAAGGCGAAATAAAACGACGTGGATATTTCGCCTGAATAAAAAAAAAGCGTCTTAACGCTAAGAAACAAAGATAAAATAAAAAAAAAAAACCATTGCACCATTGAATTGAATATTTTTAGTTGATGTCACCGTTGAATTGAATAATAATAATGTGATTGAGCACCATTGAATTGAATAATTTTAGCTGATGTCACCGTTGAATTGAATAATAATAGTGTGATTCAGCACCATCAAATTGAATAATTTTAGTTGATGTCACCGTTGAATTGAATAATAATAATGTGATTGAGCACCATTGAATTGAAAATTGTAGTTGA
The DNA here is from genome assembly GCF_049724085.1 of Artemia sp. Qi Xiang Cuo. Classification (NCBI taxonomy): domain Eukaryota; kingdom Metazoa; phylum Arthropoda; class Branchiopoda; order Anostraca; family Artemiidae; genus Artemia; species Artemia sp. Qi Xiang Cuo. The sequence continues at coordinate 4,463,802 of NC_142811.1, forward strand.
TGTCACCGTTGAATTGAATAATAATAATGTGATTGAGCACTGTTGAATTGAAAATTGTAGTTGATGTCACCGTTGAATTGAATAATAATAATGTGATTGAGCACCATTGAATTGAAAATTGCAGTTGATGTCACCGTTGAGTTGAATAATATAATGTGATTGAGCGCCATTGAATTGAATAATTTCAGTTGATGTCACCGTTGAATTGAATATTAATAATGTGATTGAGCACCATTGAATTGAATAATTTTAGTTGATGTCACCGTTGAATTGAATAATAATAATGTGATTGAGCACCATTGAATTGAATAATTTTAGTTGATGTCACCGTTGAATTGAATAATAATAACGTGATTGAGCACCATTGAATAATTATTAGCTTCTCTGGTGCTCAATCAAGCCATCTGGTGAAAAATTTCGCTAGATTTTAGGTATTTTATTGTTGTTTTAGTAATTGTCTTCAATAATCTTTTGATTTACGTGCTGATTTAGTGATTTTTTTCGGTTAGGCTATGTAAAAAGTCACTAGAAATATTAATAAATCACTAGGGATGACAACCCAGGCTGTATAAGCTTTCACACAACCAATTAAAACAAGCAGGTATCATTTTCACCCTTCTTGATACTTAATATAACTAATACAATACTAATACTAATTACTATAAACATTACTATAACTAATAACGCATAAATTTAAATTTATATCTGATTTTTAGGGAAAGATGAAGAAAAAAGGCTCCACTTTCAATCAGGCATTGTATATATTGTCTGTTTTAGTTTATTAATATAATATTTTCTTTTACATTAAATATTTATATCTTTTGTCACCCTTTTAGCCCCCTTATTGCAAGTTCAGCACAAATGTAGGAATATTAGGGGTCCTGCCCTATTTGAACGACATCACGGAAACAGTTAAATGTTGGTGTAAAAATGCGATTTTCAGAGTTCAGAAGCTCAGAGTATTTAACAATAAAAATCATAAAGAAATAACTACTTCAACACAATCTCCCCCATAAGGATCCATGGCCAGGAAAGAAAAAGGGAGGAAAAAAATACCAACACAAAAAAAATATAAACAAAATCAAAAAAATTCAGTCGCCTACCTTAATAATCCCCAAAATGACAAGCTAGGCAGGGGGTAGCGCATGATTTCACCAATTCAGATAAATTCACAACTCAATCTAGAGACATCAACTCCAAGGGAAACCGGAAAAAAAACTTAATTACTAGCTAGAAATTCTCTAACTAGTAAGCTCCCTGAGTCTGCAGACTCAGGGAGCGTGTTCCAAATCCTGTTGCAAGCTGTCAGAGGGTTGAAGTCAGTCCTGACTGAGGAAGTATGAAGAATCTGTAAATTGCTAGAAGTGCGGAGATGATAAGTCGATTGATCAGAAACAAAAGATATATTATTAGATAGAGCAGCAGGAAGATGGCCGTGCAATTGTCAAAAAATGAAAGAAGAGCAAGAAAAAAAATAGAGAGATTTCATCAAGCAAGGATTTAAGTGAAGATCGGTTAGTTTCCTTAATAAGAGTCCTTGCTTTATCATAAAGTTTTGAAAGTGGCTTCAGAGACGAGGAAAAAGTTGACATCCAAATAACAGAACAATATGAAACATAAGACTGAACTAGGCTGTAGAACAAGATTCTAAGAATCGACCCTGGAAATATGTGTTTGAGGTTCCTGAGGATTTCAAGACTCCTGGAGACTTTCATTTTAATCAGGTCAATATGATACTTGAAGGAAAGATTTTTGCCAAGCAAGATGCTTAGAAATCTAATGTAACGATTCTTAGTTCTACTTAGAGAACCTCTTGATACGTGTATTTCATTTAGGTCAGGGCAAGCCTTTGAGACTCTGGAGAAAATGAGAAAACATGACTTTCCGACATTTAAGGCAAGATAATTTACATGAAACCACTGGATAACTCTTTCAAAAAGGGCTTTCGTCTTTGAACGAAGATCAGACTCAGTTCTACCAGCTGTGCCAAAAGTACTGTCATCAGCATAAGCAATAGGTGCATCCGGTAGGGACGAACTCCTGTCACAATTAGTGACCAGCAAATGGTAGGTTTTAAATTTTGAACCGTATTAATAAGCTCATTGACGTAGATTAAGAAGAGTATCGGCCCAATGACAGATCCTTGTGGAACGCCGAACTCTATTCCAGAAGGATTAGAAAAGTGCGGATCAACCGAGATGACTTGACCAGATAAATATGATAGAAACCAAGCATAAGCATTCCTTCTCATACCAATATGGGACAGTTTCCAAAGAAGAATCTTCTGTGTTAATGAGTCGAGTGCTTTTCGTACATCGAGAAAAAGAGCAGCGGATATCAGACCAGAGTCACGAACTAAATGTAAATAATTCAAGAGAGTTGCACATGCATGCTCAGTTGAGTGCTTCGCCCTAAAACCAAACTGAAAATCATGAAAAAAATGTTTAGAATTAAGAAAATCAAGAAGTCGAGATAGCAAAGCTTTTTCAAAAATTTTACTAAACACTGATAAAAGAGATATGGGACAGTAATTTGCAGGATCATTCCTTGGTCCACCTTTAAAAAGAATAATAAAGTGAGCACAACTTAAAGCACTTGGGAAGACACCATTTTCAAAAGAAAGATTGATAAGTCTCGTGAGGGCAGAAACGATGACAGGAAGAATGAACTTGACGACCTTAGTACGAATACGGTCTGGGCCAGAAGATGAAGAATACCTCAAACCATTGACAATTCTGGCTATTTCAGCTTCAGAGGCAGGTTCCAATACCATTGATTTAGGACAAGGCAGTCCAAGGTAAGACCTAAAATCATTTAGAGAAGAAGGACTTACAGAAGTGGCTGTAGTTTTGCATCTTGACCTTTTAGTTCACCCTCTACATTTTCGAATTCCATCACAACACAGTCATTTTGCCTTCCATCACAAATTTTATTATAATATATTTCGAATAAATTATAATATATATTAAATTGTTATATATGTATAGCTAACCATAGCTTTTTTCACATTGTACAACTAATTTCCTAATGTAAAAGAGGAAATTGGAAAATGTATTGACACTATCGGTCCTTTACGAAGGAAGAATGTGTAATTTTTTATTTCCTCTTAAAGAAGGAAAAAAAGAAAAAAATCGGTAATTTTTCTGCCTAGCATTTAATATGAATCAATTAAGAATCCAAGACTCACTTCACAAACTATCAAAACGGGATGTCTTTCTCTGTTTTTTTTTTAGTACGAATCAGTTAAGAATCCATGACTCATTTCATAGCTATCAAACGGGAATGTCTTTCTCTAATAACTTGGAAACAACTGATTTGAGAACAAACAGCTTTGTTTTGAAAAATCACGAAATTTTAGTGATTTTATGGTTGATTTAGTGATTGTCTTCAATGATCTAGTAATTTATGTGCTGATTAATGATTTGTTCGTTTAGGCTATGTAAAAAATCACTAGAAATAGAGATAAATCACTAGAGGTGGCAACCATGGCTATATACGCTTCCACTTAACCATTTTAAACAAGCAGATATCATCTTTGCCGTTCTCGATACTTTATGTAACTAATACAATACTAATTACTATAAACATTACTATTACTAATAGCTTATTAGCTTATATTATTAATAGCTTATAGTTTATTATATGCAATATCTTCTTTTACATTATATATTTATTATCACCCTGTCAGCCGCCTTATTGCATGTTTAGTTCAAATTTACAAGTTTAGTACAAGGAAGATTAGGAGTCATATCCTCATCCCTATTTATTTGAAGGACATCACGGAAACAATAAATATTAGTGTAAAAATGCGCGATTTTAGTATAATATATTTCGATAAAATTATATATTCTGAATTGTTATATATGTATAGCTAATTATAGCTTTTTTCACATTGTACAACTAATTTATCAGTTTTTTTTTACTCTTTTTTACACAATAAAACTAGCCATTCAAAACTGATCAATAGAATGGTAGTTTTTATTATGTTCCTAGTATTTTATTATTTTTAGGATAAATTAGTTTTGATTTCTTTCTCTTCCTTTTTTATTCTCTTTATAACTTTCTTTGTTTTTCAGTCAGTCGCTCATCTAGCTAAGTTTTTCTAAAATTGTGTGCTTTTTATGATCTTAGATTAGAAGCGTTTTTTTTCAGTTTATATCTTCGTGTGAAGCATTCTTAACTCCTTCCACCGAAAAAATTCGTAAAAAATTGCACAAGTTATATGGATTAAGTCATAACGTAAAAGAGGAAATTGGAAAATTCATTGACAATGTCGGTCCTATACGAAGGGAGAATGTGTTTACGAAAATAAAGATGGTTCTTGACGAAGTTCGAAAATGTGAAGCGTCTGCAGAGAATGGAGAAGAAAATCCTAAAGAAGCTGAATTATTATCACCCCTTGATGAAGCCTTAGAAAGTAAACTTAAAAAAATGGATAAAGCAATAACGGTAAGTTATTATGACGTAAGCTGGTAAGTTATGATGGTAAGAAAGCACAATGACGGAAAGACAAGTTATTTTGACGAGATAATGGTAACCAAGGGATAGGTTTCAGAACTCAAGTATTATTCATGCTAATTAATTTTTTGTTATTATATTTTCCAAGATAATGAGTAATAAAATAAACTAAAATTTGCCCAAAGCCGTGCCATTAAAGCAGTTTTTCGGCTATCCCGTCTATATTCAACCCGTGATTTTTACTTAGATTTTGGTATAGCTCCACTGGATAAAATCCTAAAAAAAATTCAACTTATCGCTTGCTTACTCTGCTTTTCACAATAATCTTCCTGCTCAACTACTAACCTATTATAACCTCCTGAGACCTGACCATAGAAATACTTTCCTGATTATGTTCATTTCTTTGTAGTTGACTTAAAAAAAATCATTTTGACCATTGATCAACTAAAAAAAAAAGTTGACCCCCCCTCCTTCCATCTGGAGGATGTCCACAGGTGTGGACATTGGGTCTCTATCGAGCTAAGTGTATAGTAAAAATCTGTTTCGTCTATTAAAAAAGATATTTCAAAACGTTGAAAACAAAACATTACCCTTCATGAAATTTCTTGAAGCAGTTGTTGTCTTGTGTCAAGCAGAGAATGATTTTACACTGCGAGCACATCCATCTTGACCTTTTGCAGCATCCAGGCCTTCTGCATCGGGCTGCATTCGCCAAGTCACAAAATTCTGGTAGATGCAGTGCAGCTCTGGCATATGGTGGAGGGATTGGCCTCTTTTTCACACTCAAAACACGGTGTTGAGTTTCACCCAATGGCTCTTCGTTGCTATTTTCTTAACCCCGTGACTCCGAGCTTCCAGAATTGAGCAAAAACTCGGCCACGTTGAAACGAAAATCAATGAGCTGTTTGAGGTCACCAGAAACTTCTGGGCCATGGCCTTTCAGCTCATGAAATGCATTGGCTAGTGCAGCATCCACAAAATGATGAAACAGACGCACAGTCCATTTTTTAGTACGCGTCTCAAATCGGTAATAGCTGACCATGCGGTCCACAAGGTCGACCCCACCCATGTAGGTGTTGTAGTCGGAGACTACTTGTGGACATTTGACCTGCACGTAAGACCCATGGCGCTTGTCATACCGTTTGACCTCTGTCTCCTCTTCTATACCTTTGCAGTTTGAAGACAGGAGAACCACTTTGTTATCATACCACTGGGTCACGGCTACTTTTCTATCTGAGTGCACAGACATGACAGAGGTTCCTCTGCCCTTTCTTTTCATTTCTGTTTCGGTAAAAAGCGTTGGGCCGTTGGCACCCAAACGGTTCTTCATGATAGTTCCGGTAGCATTTATTTTTCTTTCAGCCAGCATGTCGAGGAGCTTAACAGACGAGAAGAATCGGTCAAAATAGAGGTATGTACCTTCTGGTAGGGTCTCAGACAAGCGCAGTACGATCCCAGCTGACAAGCCATGTGCTACCAGATGTTCTCCCAGGGTGGTGGCTCCCTGGTAGATTTGGAAGTCAAGTATCAGCCCTGAGGAGCTGGCAAGGACAAAATTCTTTAATCCAACTGGATTGGGCTTGTTAGGGACATATTGCTTGAGAGTCGACATACCCTGGAAGGGTATCATCTGTTCGTCAATTGAACAGTTCCTGTCACGTGGCAACTGGAGACAGATATTCCTGAAGTTGTCAAGGATCGGCTGCACCTTCCAAAACCTATTTTTGGGTTTTTTTTCGTCTGAGATTTCTGAATCAACAACGAACTTCAGGTTCGACCGGATTATGAATAATCTGTCTCGAGTCATCTTTTGCGATATGGCTTTTACCCTAAACTTCCCAGATCAGTACATGCGGATCCAAGGAAACTTGAGGGTCCCCATCATGCTGACAATGCCAGCAAACATTTTCAGCTCGTCAGGAGTTACATTCAAGCTTTTGTGTTGGATCAACTGATAGTTGTAGTTCATGGGAACATCTGTACGTTTAAAGAAGCTCTCCGGGTAATATTGCAAAAAGAATTGTTCTGTACTCCAGTCGTCGTGGTCCTGGAAATGAGCGAGGCTCACGTCCGGGCCACGATGATTATCGAACCACCGAGACTTCCTTCAGGACAAGGTTGCTGCTACTTTGTTAGCCTTCAAGCGGTTGGCACGGGTTGCTAAGGGTACGTCATCATCAGATTCTTCATTTTCAACATCTGGAAGAACAGCATAGCTGCTTGATGACGGAATGGCTGCAACAGCTGGTTCACCATCACAGTCTGAAGACGACAAGGAGTGGTTTTTATCCATTCCTCATCATCATCTAAATCAGAGAGGTCCAGGTCACTCTCATAGAGCATTCCAAGGGCGTCATCAAGGGAAACTAAAATAAAGGAACAGGTTCAGTAAGCTTGAAACTAATAGCTAGATAGATAGATAGATAGATAGAGATTGGCAAAAGAACTATCACAAACCTTAGTGGACCAAATTTGCATTTCCTAGTAAAAAAAAAAAATACAATAACAACACATAGTTACCACTGTAACGAAAACACGACAGGTAACAGTCAGAAAACACAAAATACAAAAGTCATAAATATAGGTCATAACTATAAAATATTTTTAAGGTCATAAAATAAAAAGATAAAAAGGGTAACAAATAAAATAACCAAATATTCAACAATGAAAAAATAATATATACATATATACATATGAAAAAAATATAAATAGTTTAATTTTTAGCAGACTTACGGGTTGTGATTTTGGTTGATTTTATTTGCAAAAAAGGGAATAAAATTTTTTTATAAAGTAAGGAAGAAAAGGGTATGGGAGACATAATGGGGGTGCGTGGGGAAACTGTAGAGGGGGGGTGATTTCTTAGGGGTGAGTGGTGGCTAGGTTGTTACCAATTTAATTAATCAAACAGTCATTGGCTTTTGCTATCCCTATTGAAACCAAGATTTGAACTACTAAAAATCAACCCTAGCTTTTTACTCGGTTGGAACCGCCTGTCCATAGACGTGGACATGGAGGTTTTCCAAGTTCAAACAGATGGCACTTATCAGACTACCTGCTTATAAAACTATCTAAGCACTTTCTAGAATCAAGAGAGTATACCTGATTTTTCTCAGAACTCGTTCTCACCACTTTCTTTTTTTTTTATTTTTTATTAACTTTTCTTTTTTTAATCTCCTTATTTTAGCCTTTTCTAGTTTGTAAAAACACCACTAAAAGTCGTAGAAACTTTCTGAAAAAAATCGTAGATGGCTTTCCAAGTCCAAAAAGCACGTTGAAATAACGAAATCTTTGCTAGATGGCGAGGCCTTTTAACAAAAAAATTTTTATGGGGGTGTCCACAGACGTGGACACCAGGTCCCAGGAGGATAATATTAATAATTCGGAAGCCCACTGTCTCCGTTCATCCAATAGAGCCTTTGTAATCCCTAAATGTGTTTCTAGTGCTGCCCAGCAATCTCCAATTTACAAATCTATTATGCAATGGAACAAAATACCCTCTAGTGTTGAGCTAGCCACAAGTTTCCGCACGCTGTACAATAATGTAACAAAACTTGACAATGATAATTTCTTAAACAACATTGGCCTGCCATAATATAAGAAAAGGAAACAATCAAAAAAGGTGTTTTAAGGCCAAAAGAGAATACTGAATAAACAAACAAAGCGAATATTTCAAGAGGACAACCGCCTCTCTTCTTCAGCGCGAAACGAAATAATGTAATCAAGAAAAGTGCCGAAGAAAAAAACAACGAAAAACAAACGTGGAAAGTCAATGTGAATAGAACAAAATTTAAAGAACAAAATTTAAAGAAAGAAAAACGAGCAAAAATGGGGTTTTTATAGGCCAAATTAAAATACTGAAAAAACAAAGCGAATATTTCGAGAGTACAAACGCCTCTCTTCTTCAGCGCGAAACGAAACGATGTATCCAAGGAAAGTGCCGAAGAGAAAAAAAAACAACAAAAAACAAACGCGGAAAGTCAATGTGAAAAGAACCCAAAAACCAAAGAAAAAACCAAAAACTTAAAAGATGAATAAAATTCAATAAAAGCCAAAAATTAAAAGAATTAAAACCAAATACCTAACAACCATAAAAGCGAGTCATTCGCCAATATCCGCGATTTGAACAAAATCAAAAAAAATATGAACTGCCATCGACGGATACTAGCGAACAACTGAGAAATAAAAGAGAAGAAAATAATTCATGCACTCAAAAACAAAACGAACCAGCAATTAAATAAGTTATAGAATTATGTTATCTAATTTCGGATTTTAATTATTGCATTTCTTGCAGACACCCTTTGAGACCAAAGGGGTTGTTCACGTGTTTGATTAGATGACTGGGAAAGTGGTTCAAGGTTTATTTTAGGGATTACTAAAGTATCGGCTTCTCTTTTGAGAAAACCGAAATATGACTCGTTTTTTCTTAAATCACCGGAATCTCTGTTTAAAGCTAGACCTAGATGTTGGTATTAAATACCAACATTTAGGAACTAATACCAATGTGGAACTCATGGCCGTATCCAGGGGGGGGGTTACCCGGTTTGAACCCCCCCCCCCCCGAAATTTTTTGACCGACTCTAAAATAAGTCGAAAATTATTAAAACCTATGTAAAAATCATTAAAATTAGTCGAAAACTTAGTAAAAAATTATTAACTCCCCCCCCCAAAAAAAAAGTAAAAAATTAGTAAAACCCCCCCTGAACAAAAATCCTGGATACGGCCCTGGTGGAACTAAATACCAATGTGGAACTAAATACCAATATTTAGGGCTTCGGTTTTCTCAAAAGAGAAGCCGATACTTTATTAATCCCTGAAATAAACCTTAAACCACTTTCCCAATCATATAATCAAAACAATATTTCATTTCGCGCTGAAGAAGAGAGGCGGTTGTCCTCTCGAAATATTCGCTTTGTTTGTTTATTCAGTATTCTCTTTTGGCCTTAAAACACCTTTTTTGATCGTTTCCTTTTCTTATAACTTAAAAATATAATTTAATCTTTCAACTCTTAACCAATTTGCTTTAATTACCCGTATTTTGTTCTTCTTTCTTTTTTTAAGTATCACTTTAAATTTTTATTTTCTTTTTGTCCTTAATAAGTTCTCTTTTAGGATATTTATTGTTATTGATGTTATGTTTTATATTCGAATGGACTGAATTATTATCATCGGTACATGAAGTCTTAGAAAGGAGATATAAAAAAATGGATACTATCATGACGGTAAATATTAACGCTTAAAACTTAATTAATATTAATATTAAACTGAATTTTAAAACTGAAATGACTTAACTAAAATTACTTGAAACTTAATTCTAAAACTGAAATGACACGTTATGTTGACGAAATAATAGTAATCAAGGGCTAGGTTCCAAAACTCAATTATTATTAATAACAGTTACTTGTTATTATTTTTGTTTGAAGTTAATGGATAACGAAAAACTGTGTACGATTTTTATCACTTGTAAGTGCAGAATGGGCTACAATGTTAGCCCCTTTCATGGTTCCAGCATCATCTATAACATAGTAAAGAATGAACTCTAGCCCATAGTAACCGAAAATTTAGAGACACATTTAAAAAGAAAAAAAAATTATCAAACGACGGAGAATCGCCATTTGAAGCTGATTCAGGAATGGTAACTCTTAATTTCGTTAGTCTTAATGGGAAAGAATTATTTCGAGAAATATTTATCGAAATTTCGAAAAATAGGCAGAAACCCCCCCCCCCCCCCGAAAATGGTGTCGGATCGAAATGAAAACTGCATCATTTGAATGGTGTATGGGGAGTGCACCATAGTCGAACACTCCATACAGGAGAATTGACAAACAAGAAAATCACTTTTTCCCAAGGCAATCAATGATACGTCTCCGTTTTTTTTTACCAGGGGTGCTTGATTCAAACCGTTTAGCACCAGATTTTAGCAAACCAGCTTTAGTAGTATCAGTGCTACTAAAGCTGAAATGTTATTTCTAAGGTTTTTGAAATTGGGGATGGGTCATAAAACCTCCAGCGGGTGGTTTTTGACCCTGTTGACTCCAATGATATGCTTTACATTTAGGTCGGGCACCATTTTTGTAGAGTGTCGAGCTCTTTTAAAATTGATATATTTTTTTCATAATGAACTTTAACTATTTAGATGAAAAGAAATAATAGTCAACATTCCTCAATCAACTTTAAAGGTTTTCTCACCAGATAGTTTTCTAAAAGACATTTTTAAACTTTCGGTTACTATGGGCCGTAGTTCGCACTTTTTTCTGAGTTGCAGCTATAGCTGCAACCATAATTATAAGCATTATAGGGCCAAATTTGTTGTTATTAGGCATTTTAGGTTGAAGGTGATGAAAAATAATTAATAATCATAATTGAGTTCTGGAACAAATCCAAGGAAAAAAAACGCTTCAAGTGCAGATTGTTTTAATTAAAAAATCACAGTTTTAGTACCCATATTAAAGAAAAATTTCTTCTTGTCGTTTTGTTCTGGGTTTTATTATTTTCCTCCAATATATCAGTGAATCAGGGGACAGGCTAGTTCACCCTCTACGTCATTTTGCCTCAAACATAACACCCTATTAACTCGGTAACGGCGTCGGTTACTTAGATTGTGTCATCAGTCTAAGGACACAGATAGTGCTGTCAGTCTGAAAGAACGAAGAGATAAACGTTTGTTCATGTGGGTACCCTGGATATTATGAAATGACATTATTCTTGGATTAAAAAAAAAGCAAAAAAACGAAAAAGCAAAAAAACTAAAAAACTAAAGTAGGGTTGTCAGAATTTTGTATATCAGAAGTTTTCTGTGTACCAAAGAAAAAAAATTTTTGGCTTTTTAGTTCATTTTGAAATAAAAACGCGTCTTTAAAGAATTTTTTTAATTTATGACTTACTCTCATTAAATCTTGCAATTAATTTTACTCTTCTTACTCTTCTTAATTTTACTTCTTCAATGATTTTTTCGCCTAGTCTATAACTATCCAAGGATCTTCCAGTGTCGGGTGCAACCTGGTAAAAAATTTTATTTGAGAGTTTTTATTGGGGCTAAAGGGGCTTTAGCTCCCCTCCCCCTATCAAGAACAAAATTACATTTTGTTTTCTCATTGCGGCACTGGTCTGTAATAGACCCTTGTAGTCAACCCCATCCAATAAGCAATGATTGAGATATTGATTCTCGCTTGTAATGATTCATGAAGAGACCACACTTTTCTCTTCTTACGACCAATACGTAGACCACAATTTTTCTCTTCTTACGACAGTTTTCTCCTCTTGGAATTCATGTTTTGGGTGATCATTCTTTGATTTAATGGATAATCAAAGGTTTCATATTTGAACCTTTGTTTAAGCAGACACTTTTGTAGTAGTGTTTAATTAACAAAGGTTTAATTAAAGGTTTAATTAACAAAGGATAATCAAAGGTTTAATATTGAACCTTTGTTTAAGCAGACACTTTTGTAGTAGTGTTTAATTAACAATTACCTGCTTATTAAAGATTTAAGTTACATTACATTTTATTTAATCATATGAAATAGTTTATAGAATAATTAGTTAAATCGAATAACTTAAATCAAACTAAAATTTAGAAAATAGTTGCCTGCTTATCTACTGATTGAAGGTAGTCAATCAGTCTACCAGTCTACTCTACGCTGTCATTCTAAAAAATAAAGTCATCAAGTTTACTGATAAACATCATGTTCATAGAATCCATATCTTAGCTGATTATGTGTAACTCGTTTAAGCTGGCTTTACCAAACTGGCTGAACCGGTTTGGAGAATTAACCGGTTTAGCTGGTTTGGAGAATTGGTTTGGATGTCAAAGGTGCACATGTCAGAGTCTCCCTGTGAATATAAAGCAAAATAATAGTAAGACGAGAAATAACCTGAGACTAAACATAAAATGAACATAACACAAGGGATAAAAAGAATAAAGTCTTTTTAAGAATTCTGGTTTTAGCTTATTCTTTAGTTTTTGTAAGATTTTTTAAAGCAATTTATAAATTATAAATATTAGAACAATATTCGCTTCATTAATTTTTACTGTACTTAGAATAAGAAATTTTAAGAACAGACTAACCAATGAACTAATTAAGTGAGCAAAATAAAATTTTCGAGGATTAAGCTTAAATTATTCCCATCTATAAGAAAAATGATAAGAGTGAGCGTGGTAATTATCGAGATATTATCCTGGTCTCTGTAAATAGCAAATTACTTAGCAATATAATACTTTTTAGACTGACAGATGCTGTTGGCAATTTTTAAGAGAAGAACAGTGCGTTTTTAAAAAAGGTTGAGGATGTGTCGACCAAATTTTCCCTCTTAGGTTAATAATTGAGAAGTGCCTGAGTTGTCAAACACCTTTGGTCCTCACTTTTATAGATTCTGAGTAAGCGTTTGATCCAGCCGTTAGAAGAGCTTTAGGGAAGGTCCTATTCTTGCATGGTATACCAGACAAATACATAAAGTTATACATTAGTGCTATGTATGAGAATAACATTGCTGCAGTTAAGGTAGGAAATAAGGTCAGTCGAGGTTTCTTATTGAATTTGAAGTTAAAAAGGGTTGCTTTCTATCCCCATTTGTATGGATTATTATGATAGACTTTGTCTTGAGGAACACGGCAAAGGCTATGGGAGAGCTTGGAGTCAATTGAGGAAGTAAAATTCTTTTAGACTAGGATTTGGCTGAGGATTTGAGCGTCCTTGTGGAAAATGTTAGCTAAATGAATGAATTTTCGGAGGTTTTGGAGTTCGGGGGGCAAGAATAAGTTTGAAAATTAATGTGAAGAAGACTAAGTCACTAAGGCTGGGAATAAGCGAAGGTGAAGAGGTGATGTTGGGCGACATGAATATCAATCACGTGAGCAGCTTTACTTACCTAGGCAGTATAATTAGTGAAGATTTTATAAGTAGAATAGCCAATGCCCAGTGTCTTTTTAACCCTGGAGTTGCAAAAATTTTGGAAGAATAAGAAGATAAGCCTGCGAACGAAGATCAGAATATTTGAAGCTACAATAATGACAGTGGTCAAGTATGGTTCTGGAACATGGGCGCTTCGAAAGACGGAGGAGGATTTTCTTATATTGTCTCCAGAGGAATTGTCAACAGACTCTTTTGGGCACACGTTCGACTGACCATATTTAAAACTGTAAGCTGTACAAAAATGGGATTCTATCCTGCTTTGTAGGGCTATATTCAGAGAATGGTTGAGATAGCTAAGATACGTTCTGCGGATGAAGGATGACAAAATGACGATTTCGCCCAACGTTGAATGAATTAACCTGAGCTAGTTTTAAGTGTTTTTATTAAATTTTTGGACGTTTTTAAAAAAGAGAATTCTCAAAAAATTGACTTCAAGCCTTCTGTGCTTGTGGTAGTAATTTTTTCAAAACAAATATCTTATCTTCTACTCCATAAGAGGGCAAACTGAGTCATCCAAATGTATTTGGGAGCGAATTTGTAAGGAAGCACTAGAAGATTTGAGAAACAACATCTTTAAGTGCGGAATATACGATGAAGAGTACTTGATAAGTATTGTTGTTGTTCATTGGAAATGAAAATTAATTTTTTTAAATGTAATAAAAAATAGGAAGTCCAGTGACGCAGGCTATTATTACCTTACCTTAGATCCGCCTATGCCTCCAGAGGCACCCAGGGCATCAAGAAGGAGCCGCCAATCTCCCCGCAGGTTTGCTGCTGCAAGTATGTCCTCCCACACCTCCCACAAATGCGTGCAGTTACGGAGATCTGTCTGGTACATTCAACGCAGGGTGTTTCTGGGTCTGCCACTGTGGCGTGAACCCAATGGCTGCCAATGGAGCGCTACATTTGGTAGTCGGAGATTATCCATACATAGTACGTGGCAACGTATCTCCATCGGTGGACTCTTATGATATATGTCACAAGAGGCTGGCCAGTCTTGTCGCGGATGGATTGGTTTGTTATTCTCTGCTGCCAACAGATGTTGAGAATTCTTCTAAGACATGTGTTTTCGATAGCAAGTATTCTTCTCTCTTGTTAATTGCTTAAGTGCCAGATTTCGACTGCATAAAGCAGCACTGGCATAACCTTGCTATTAAAGAGTCGTAGCTTTATCCGTATGGAGAAGCTTTAAGACCGCCAAAATTTCCGTAATCTATTGAAGGCCCCATTGGCTTGGCCGATTCTTCTGAGCACTTCTTTTGCGGTCGATCCGGTGCTTTCTATTATGCTTCCCAAGTATTTCAAATGGACGACTTGCTCTATGTGTTGGTCTCCGCAAATGATGCTCAGGGGTGGATCTGTGGCAGCCATGCATTTTGTTTTCTCATTATTTATTTACAGGCCGACCGAGCCACCTCTCTCCCTCACTATGTCAAGGAGTTCTTGGAGTCTTTTCTTGCATGATTCCAGGACGGCGATGTCGTCAGCGAAGTCTATATCACTCAGGCGTATTTCTAGATTCAGCTGAATTCTGTCTGTGCTTGTACTTCGCAGTATGTAATCAGTAACGATTACGAAAAGTAGCGGTGACAAGATGCCACCTTGCTAAACTCCTGACAGAATGCGGAAGAAACGAGTTCGGTCATCTGGTGTCTTTACACAGCATCTTCATAGAGTTATCTTCATAGAGCGCAGCGATTAGCGAAACTATCGTTTCAGGGATTCTGTAATGTATTAGAATCTTTCACAGATCTTGACAATCTATTGAGTGAAACGCCTTCTCAAAATCGTCGAATATCATATAGGTTCTGGAGTGCCGCTCTTTGCTTTCTTCCATTAGCAGCCGTAGAGTAAATATAAGGTCCACACATGAACGTTTCGGTCTGAATCCATGTTGTTTGTCGCGAAGGTGTCAGTTGAGCTGCGAGCTGATTCTTTGCAGTAAAATGTGCGTCAATTATTTGCTAGATATGGAAAGCATGCAGATTCCTCGCCAGTTCCCTGGGAGGGACGCGTCACCTTTCTTAAAGATCCTCACAAGGGTGCAGCGGTTCCAATCCGAAGGTATTTTGGCGGTCGTCCAGATTACTGCGAACAGCGCTGTCCAGAACTTGAGGCAGGTCACAACGGTCGCTTTGATCATTTCCACGGATATCCTGTCTTCGCCAGGTGACTTCTCGTTTCTGAGCTTCTTTGCTGCTGCTATAATTTCAGTGAATGATGGCGGATCCGTGCTGATATCTAGGGAAAACAGTGTTGTTGCTGGGATCTCTGGCGGATCGTCTGGTGGAGGTCTATTCAACAGCTTCTCGAAGTGGCTGGCCCAAACTTCGTTTACGTCAGACTGCTGTGTTGTTGGGATGACCGAGGGGTCTTTTACTGGTCCATGTTGAATAGAGCATTTCTTTCCAATAATATCATTAGTGATTTTATAGACGGCTCTTGAGTCACCTCTCTTCGCTGCCTCTTTTGCCTGCACTACTTTCCGCTCCAGCAGGTTTGTCTGGTCTTTTCTGGCACTCTTCTTTACCTCTTTATCCGCGGCTCTGTATTCATGGTTTCTGAGGATTTGTCGGTCGGGGGTTTGTCTTTGGATAAGGGATGATTTTACTCTTTTCCTTGTCTCTATGAGTTCTCATTTTTGGTCAGATAGCCACTGTTCTTTTGGGCACTTGCGGTACCCAATGGTGGCTTTCGCAGCATCGTGAAAGCACAAATTTATGCTGTCCCAGTATTGATTGCTATCAGCATAATCTAGTAAAGACAAGGCTTCAAATCTATTCCGCATCATTAGTTTAAAGGCTTGGTTGAATTCTCTCACCCTCAGTTCCTCCGAGTCAAAGACTGGGTTTAAGGGAGCCTTTTTTGCGTTTCTATTTCTTTTCAATTTGAGGTGGATTTTTGCTGCCATCAGATTATGATCTGAGCCAACGTCAGCTGTTCTATATCCCCTTATATCAAGTAGGCTTGATATTCACTTCCTGCTCCAAGACAATGGTAAATCTGATTTTGAGTGTGGCCATCGGGAGATATCCAAGAATATTTGTGTACATCCCGATGAGAAAATAGGATACCTCCGATTGCTAGGTCATTAAGGAGCGCGAAGTCGATAAGTAGTTTTCCGTTTTCGTTTCGCTGGCCGAGGCCATGCTCGGCGAGAACCTCTGGGGAAAATGATCGGTCTTTCCCTACTTTCGCGTTAAAATCTCCTAGAAAACATGCTATGTTCTGCCGTGGTATGTCGTTTGCAACGGAGTTGAGAGCTCTGTAAAATTCGTCTTTTGATTCGTTGATGGCTTCATTGGTGGGTGCGTAGCATACTTTTACTGACAGTTTCGCATGCCCGCTGATGAAGCGGGCTATCAGGATTATAGGTTTCACCGGTGTCCACTGTAGTAGAGCTTGGGAAGTCTGTTTTTTCATCATTAGGGCTACTCCGTATTCATGCTTTTGCTGCGATCCACTGTGTATAATGGTCACATCTCCATCTAGTTTATTTGATCCAGATCCTAGCCATCGAACTTCCGACAGAGCCAGAAGGTCCAGGTGGAAATCTTCCATTGCTCTCAGCACTTGTTCAGTCTTGGAGTCTTGAGACATTGTGTGGACATAAATCTTGTCCATGGGCATGCAGAGGTCGTCATCAAAAGGGGGTTCGAAAATCCGAGGCTCAAACTTGATGTTTCGGTTGCAGTTAGAATTTTCCCCGAGGGCAGGCCCTTGATGTCCCGGATGTGGGTCGCAAGCCCACAGCCCAACCCTCCCTCTTTATCCTGGCTTGGGACAGGCTGCATACGCAGGCGAGGTTTTTTTTAAAGTTTTTTTTTTTAATTCCTCCCTCCTATATCTTTCAAAATACTTTTGTGTGTGTTTTCGTTTAAAAATATCCTTCCTTTCAAAACTCATTTTAATCTTCACATATCATTTGACCCACACTTATCCATGGCTGTGCAGATTGGGCAAAAGTAAGCACCGTCTTGCCCTTACCTCCTTCTTAATATTTTATTTAATTTTTATTCCAGGGGATACATTCAAAAATAAAAGAACTTCGTGAGCGTGAAGTGGACTTGGATGACGAAGATAATTCAAGCTTTTTACTTGAAGAAAGGTATTTTTAAATTATTTTTTTGTGAGGAAGAGGTTTGAAAAACTCAGTGCCTGAGCCAGACTATAGTTTCACTTGTTGACCAAAACAGATTACGCACGACTACTGATTCACTAATTTGCACTAATTTGGTGAGTTAATCATTCACTAATTAATAATTAATAATTCACTAATTTGGTGAGTTGGGCCGTGTTCAACTTTCAGATGTAATCTCTAGGACTATTTTAGGCTTTTATTTATTTATTGGAATAAATGGAAGGTTAAAACGGCTTTTTGTTTTTTGTATGCTGATTATGACGAAATATATAAAAACTATTGTTGGTAAAAAACACTTCATGATAAATTAGCGTTGCCAAAGGCTTTCCGAACAAACTACTACTACTAACAACTCACCACAGCACCAAGCCGCCTGAGGCCAACACAGCTATGCATGCTCCTCCTCCATCCCAGGTAGTTCCCATTTCCCTTAAATTTTTCCATACGATATCCTCCCACCCCAACCGTAAACGACATGCTTTCCGGTTAGCCCTTGACGGTTGGTTGAAAAGGACAATGTTTGGCAATCTGACATCCTTTATCCACAAAATGTGCCTTAGCAATCTGAACCACTCTCTCAATATAGCCACAGAAAGCGGGATTGAGCCACACTTTTCGTACAGCCTAGTGTTTGAAATACGGTAAGTCAGTTGGGTACCCAAATCGTGTCATTTACTGTAAAACATCTAGCGAATCTTCCACTGTTTTTCGGAACTCCCAGACAATGCTCTTGCTATTTCAATCTTTTTTGTCTCGTCTCTAGTATGACGTTATATCAAGGAATGACACGGACCATTGGTAAATCTTTGCTTTGCTATAAGCAGACGTGATTAACCTGTGGCTATGATTCTGTTATATACCTTTCTGGTCTTAAACCCCCTTTTAAGAATGAATAGTTTTAAGAAAACCCAGTCATTTAATTTCAGATATTTATAGTTTTTACTTTATCGTCCCCCTCCCTTGCATAGTAACAGTAGAGCTTTTTTTCTTTTTTCAATTTGCCTACTCCAGAACGGTCATATATTTTTGTATAATATTGGTTGAAAATAAAATATTTTTATTACTATTATTGTAGTGTAACTCGGGAAGAAATTTAACAACACACTTAAACTATAAAACACCCAAGCCCAGAAAAGAACTGAAGAAAATGATTAAGTGTTAAGTGTTGTTTGATTTTAATATCACGAATCTACAATCTGATTTAATTAAACAAAGTCAGGATTTTACAACAGTTTTTTTTTATTCCGTTGTCTACGTAAAACCCTTGGCTACAGTAATTCAGAAGGCGATATGTTGAGGAGGCAATATATAGCTTTTTTTCTTTGTAACTTTGGTATACTATCAAACTCACCAAGTTATGTCTATTCGTACAACCCGTATACTCCTATCCTATTTAGCTTTCAAGCTATTTAGAAACACCGTTTTACAAAATATGCTGTGTCGTCTTTTCTTCCTCACAAAAATGGCTATTTTTTCCTAAATTATTTTTGCTGCGTTTTTGGATACTTCAAAAAGCCTTGCACAAAAGATCTGTAGGGGCAATAAAACAAATCGAAGTAGTTTTTCCTTTTTGCTTTCTTGTGAAATTACATACCTAATTTGGTTTACCACAGTAACCTTATGCATTGAATACCCTACTGAATTTGTCAAATAAATTTTTTAGCCCGCGATCCTGATTCGCATTGGACTTCATACTTCCTATCAGTGATGCTGATCTCCCTATCGAAAGTGCAATGGAGGGCTGGGGGCCATGTATCCTGTGCTTTCTTACACCCTTTGTGTTCACCTTCCCCAGAATTGTCCAGGTGGCTATTTAGAGCTGGGTCCACTCTGGCTGACCTTACAGAGTCATCCCACTGACCCCTGAAAATGAAAATGTAGAAAAATGAATATTTTGGGAGCATTGAAGGGCTATTTGGGAAGATGTGTCATGGGAAAGGATATCAAATAGGAGATCCAAATGTACCAGTACTATTTGAAGCTATGGGTTCTAATACTTGGGGTGTATCTCTGGATTCTGGCCTTTGGAACTGATTGTCATAGGTATACACGGGTTTAAGCTAAAAGAAGGGGATATCAGTGGATTTCGACTAGGAGTTCGAATTGGTGAAAAATACGTTTTTACCCTGAAGCTTTTTGAATTTTCCTAGAAAACAGCCCGCGGACTAATTTATGGACCCTCTCCCTCCCCTTTGTGGAGATTCGGTGGCAGTTGGGTCTAATATAAAGGGGTTAAGAGTCATTTCAACAGTCAAGTAAAGAGAGCCATTGATTTCTCGAATTTCTTTAGAAAAATTTAGGCCCCACCCTTGGGATCTTACTAGCAACTAATACAAGGATGTAAGTCTTATTCAATAGTCAAGCGAACAAAGTATGGAGCTATATTGGACGATCCAATATGGGATTGGAAATTGAATAAGCTAATGCACCCTTTCTGTAGAAGTTCGAATAAATAAGAATTCAGTTGGAATTTAGATCCAGTTGTAACAGATAAGCAGGAAAAATCTTTTGTGAATAGACTACTTAGCAATGCTCATGATTAAATCTGGTGGTTTAGCCGCTGGTAAAAAGGATCTCCCGTTCAAAGGCTGAGTCAAGAATTATGAAAAGCTTATAACAGTGGAAATTGGAGCTAATGTCGTAAAGAAAAATCCACGCTGTCTAATATTTGGGATTTTCTTCCCTTTTTTAGCCTAAATTAAACTGCTGCTTGTTTTTTTTTCTGGTACTTTGGAATATAGCATAGGTTAGCGTAATTACAGGAAAATTCTGTCACCAGCAGGCCTAATAGCTTAAAGTTATCTAGGCTGCTTGACCAATCATTATTTTCCCTGTCTATCTTAGGCCTGATGCGTGAAGACTTGATTTTCACTTGTGTTTTTTGAAAACAAAAGGAATGCTGATTAATTATCACCTACAGAATGGTACCATTTACCACTAACGGCTTTAATCCTATAAGACTGTAGATTAATTATGTCAATTATATAAATCGTTGGATTTTCTGCTTTTTTAATCTAATCACCTGGCGCTATAGTTGGTGGCACTGGTAGAATCTAATTCCTACGATTTAAAATAAATTGAATTTATACTAAAAAATTTTATACTATTAAATCGCCGAACATTTCAGCTCCTGCAAGGTTACCATACTCTTTGGCCTGGGCCATAACAAATTGAAAAATAAATCACTCTCTACTGCCTAAGCAAAGAACGATGTGGCCACAATGTGTTTTTTTTCTTCGACAGGCACTTCGTATCGAAGGAGTTTTCGTAGAAACTCCGAAAAGGACTCATTCGATTGGAAATTGGGGTGGCTAGTGCCCTTTTTAATATTCGAAAGTGATTGGAGGGCAACTATCACCCCCCCTCCCGCGCCCTTCATTCCCCCAAGCGCATCCAATCAAAATTTTGAGATAGCCATTTTGTTCAGCGTAGTTGCTTTCCAGATAGAAAATATATTTTTGAGGAGGATACTCCCCCACAACCCTCGGGGCAAGGGTTTTAAGTTATGCCCTGAGAGCATAAAGGAACAATGTTGGCACAATGTACCATACATTATTTTTTTACTTTAGAGCAGGGCACTTCACATGGAAGGGGTCGTCGTAGAGACTTCAAAAGGGGCTCATTCGATTGGAAATCGAGAGTTCTAGGGCCCTTTGTAATAGTCGAAAGTGATTGGAGGCCAACTAGACCCTCCCCCCCCCCACAACCCTCAGGGCAAGGGTTTTAAGTTATGCCCTGGGGGCATATAAGGCTTTTATAGAAGGCGTTGTCGTAGAAACTTCAAAACAAGATTTTATTTAACTGTAATATTATTTTCGTTTTCAATGCTGTAAGAACTGGAAAAGAAAATATTTGCTATATAATTCGTTTTCAGTGAAGCGCCAATGACCCAGTAAGTTTTTACAGTTAAGGAATGGGGCAGTATCCAAACTCTTGTTTGTAGTGAAACTATATTCGTCTTTAACAACTTTAGAAAGAGCCAATAAATTAAACTGAATATTTGATGTATAATAATATTAATTGCTGAAAGCTCATCAGTTCAAAATTTTGTTGTAATTTTAATGTTTATTATCAACATTAAGTACAAAATAAATATTTGTAATACATGTCGTTTTCAGTAAAGTGCCAGTGACACAGTAGGTTTTAGACTTTTACAGTGAGAGAAGGAGGCCATGCCCAAACTCTTGTTTGTAGTGATTTTTGTTCGTTTCAAGCTTGATTTGCATATTCAGTTTAAGTTTCACTCGTTTTAAGATTCATTTATTCATTTATATTATTACTTGTTGTATGTTTTCGCTATGATTGTTTATTTAATTTCTGTTCATTTTGGGTTTCATTTATTCTTTAATAGTAATTTCTGCTTGTTTTTAGATTGAAGTTTAAAAGGTATTTGTATCTTCTGGTATTAAGTCTAAATATCCCTCTGAATCTATTTGAAAAGCTTCATTTTTAGAAAGTTTTTTTAATAATCTTAAGTAACTTCAGATATTGGAATCTAGCAAAATAGAACAGTCGATTTATTAGAAATTTTACCTATGCCTTAGGTTAAAGCTAATAAAATCAAATGCACGTCAAGGAGCTTTTAATGCTATTACATTTGAAAAATTGATTGAATCCTTTCCTTTGCTATTAAAGCTGAAGCATGTGGATTTCATTTTGGTGAATCACGAATTTAATTTCATTTTCGCCTTTATCTCTAAGGTCAAAACTGGTTTTCGGCTGAATATGCAACATTTCTTTGTTTTTGTCATTATCAGAAGTATATGAGGTTTTAGCCTGTTTTTTTTATTAAAATAATAAAGTAAATTATAAATTTATATATATATATATATTTATATAACATGTATATATATATATATATATATATATATATATATATATATATATATATATATATATTATATATATATATATATATATATATATATATATATATATATATATATATATATATATATATATATATATATATATATATATATATATATATATATAATTTATTATAAAATATTAAAGGATTCAGTCTATATTGCCTTTAATTTCTATTCCGGTAACTCGCTAACGGCGAAGAAAAAAAGAAAAAGAAAAGAAGAAACAACAAAAAAGAGGATGCATCAGTGCATCCCATGCAAAAAAATGATTTCCTTCTTAGTCAAGGTGGGGATGGGGTTGTAAGTTTCCTGTATGGATTTTCCGGCAATGGCGATTCCAATTATATACTCTTCGGTTTGAACCGACATTTTTGGCGAGTTTCAAGTTATCTTTCAAAATTCCCGTAAATTTGTTTAAAAAAAAAAATTCTACTATTAAGACTTATTAAAATAATAGTTACCATCCCTGAATCAGCTACAAATAGCAATAAAAACGTGTAGGTTGTGTAGGTTTGGTTACTATGGGTCGTTTTTTTTCTATTATGTAAAAGGAAAAATGAAAAATACTACAACAAGAAATTATGGAAGGGGGGCCGCCCAGACCACATTATATTGAATACGTAATCTAAACTAACCTAACCAACATACCAACTAAATATTTAAATCAAAATGTAGCTACGATGTAGTTTCCCACCGAGCCGAAGCTAACATTGTATGGTATAAAGACCATGAAAACCGGTTATTGTCTCATGTTCGTGATACACGATCTTGGGTGTGGTGGCTATAATATAAAATTACCATAATCTTTAACAGGTAACTTCAGAACCTATAGTAAGTCACAGAGGATAGAAAACAGATACGGCGGTCCTCTTTCTCCATCCGTCCGTTCATAAGAGCTCCATCCGTTCTATCCGTCCGTTCTCTATCCGTTCATAAGAGCTCTTCAGCTCTTAACATTACTTATTCCAGGTAATTGGTTCGCAAAAGCGAATTTTTATTTTTATTTTTAGTATTTTTCTATTAGGCAGTTTTTTTCTAAACGAGTTATTTAACTTTTGGTTACTATGGGCCGTGGTTCGCTCTTAACTAGGTTGTAGCTATTACTACAACCATGATTTATATCATTCGTTTGTAGATATAGATAAAAAAAAAATTAATTTCTATTATATCCCTAAAATTTTTGAACAGCCCACCACAATCATCTATTATTTTTGTTTGATCAAGGATTACACTATTAAACCTTATTATTTTAAACAGCAGAAAAACAGAAAGACTACTTGCAAGAAGTATTGTGAAAAAATTTTTTCATTCTCTCTACTGGCTTAAGATTTCACACAGCAGAACCAATCAGGTAGAATTTAAATTTCCCCTCATTATACTGGCTTGAATTTCATAGGAATAAATCAGGTCATTTATATTTATTACTTTTATGTATTAATTTTTTTTTTCTCATGATCATTATGTTCAAGGTTGACTCAGAAATTACTCAAAATCCATGCCATGTACTGTAAGCTGCTAGGAGCACCAGCTAAATTCAAGGCTTCAAAAATTAGATTTGAAGGTGAGTAATACAGCCTTCTTTGATTATACATTCTTAGGATAAAGTATGAGAGAACGGCTTACCATAAAGGAAAAGAAGGCAGCGTATGAGTTAGGTTTCGTAGCAAAACTGTCCTTTCTTTGGCCCAATGTGTGCAGATATCGGGGTAAACATGTTGTATTTTGTAGGGGATTTCGAAGAAAGGGTTGAATTAAGCAGTGAGTTTATAGGTGAAAGTTTGTAATAAAATTGACTTTCGACGTAACACTTTAATTAGGTATTGTTTGATGAGATTTGATGTTTGATGATGAGATTATGTTTGATGAGATTTGATTGGATTTGATGAGAATAACGAGGAAGAAGAATTTTGGGGAAATAAGGCCCTCGTAAATAAGATTTGAAGGTTAATAATACAATTCTCTTTCATTATATATTTATTGGTTAAAATATGAGGGGGCGTGTTGTCACTTATTGAAGAAGGGAAGTATATGGATAAAGGAAATCTATTTCTTTGTTTTCACATCTTGTTTGGCATCCTAGTATTTCTAATGAATTGTCAGAGAGACTAGAGGCAGTCCAAGAAAAAGGTGCATAAGAATTATCTTCACTGAGGGTAAAGCCCTTTATAAATCCCTTCTTCAGAGAATCAATCTGGTCACCCTCAAGGAAAGGAGAATGAAAACTTCCTTGCGATTTGCCAACAGTACGCTCCATAGCCCCTGAACAAGTTCGCATTTCCCTAGTCAATTCTCCACCTTCCGACATCACCATCCTCGTTTTTTTTTTCAACAAAAAAAAACATCCTACCACTATCAAAATTGTCCACTGGAAGATATAGAAGAACTTTAAACCTGTGCGTAGTTGATATGTTAAATAAATGAATTTTCTTCCTTATTACTTCATCTCCCCCCTCATCTCCATTCTCATCTTACCTTCCGGTTGTTTAACATTTATTTCACAAATTTTGAGCTTTCTTTTAATTCTCTCTCTCTCTCTCTCTCTCTCTCTCTCTCTCTCTCTCTCTCTCTCTCTCTCTCTCTCTCTCTCTCTCTCTCTCTCTCTCTCTCTCTCTCTCTCTCTCTCTCTCTCTCTCTCTCTCTCTCTCTCTCTCTCTCTCTCTCTCTCTCTCTCTCTCTCTCTCTCTCTCTCTCTCTCTCTCTCTCTCTCTCTCTCTCTCTCTCTCTCTCTCTCTCTCTCTCTCTCTCTCTCTCTCTCTCTCTCTCTCTCTCTCTCTCTCTCTCTCTCTCTCTCTCTCTCTCTCTCTCTCTCTCTCTCTCTCTCTCTCTCTCTCTCTCTCTCTCTCTCTCTCTCTCTCTCTCTCTCTCTCTCTCTCTCTCTCTCTCTCTCTCTCTCTCTCTCTCTCTCTCTCTCTCTCTCTCTCTCTCTCTCTCTCTCTCTCTCTCTCTCTCTCTCTCTCTCTCTCTCTCTCTCTCTCTCTCTCTCTCTCTCTCTCTCTCTCTCTCTCTGTTTCTGCCTCCCAACCAAATTTGGTCCTTCCCGACCAAATTTGGGCTCCTTTAGGTTGTTTAACATTTATTTCACAAATTTTGAGCTTTCTTTTAATTCTCTCTCTCTCTCTCTCTCTCTCTCTCTGTCTCTCTCTCTCTCTCTCTCTCTCTCTCTCTCTCTCTCTCTCTCTCTCTCTCTCTCTCTCTCTCTCTCTCTCTCTCTCTCTCTCTCTCTCTCTCTCTCTCTCTCTCTCTCTCTCTCTCTCTCTCTCTCTCTCTCTCTCTCTCTCTCTGTCTCTCTCTCTCTCTCTCTCTCTCTCTCTCTCTCTCTCTCTCTCTCTCTCTCTCTCTCTCTCTCTCTCTCTCTCTCTCTCTCTCTCTCTCTCTCTCTCTCTCTCTCTCTCTCTCTCTGTCTCTCTCTCTCTCTCTCTCTCTGTTTCTGCCTCCCAACCAAATTTGGTCCTTCCCGACCAAATTTGGGCTCCTTTAGTTTCTCAGTTTCTTGTAGTCTTTGTTGTTCATGAATTTGTTTACTCTTTATAGGGTCCAAGTATCCAGCTTTAAATCAGACCATCCAAAAATTTTTAATCAAACAGAAAGAAGCTCCCGATTTCGCAGATATCTTGAAAATAGTCAAAAAGCAAAACAGCCAGCTGAAATTAAATGACAGTCTCCTGCAACAATTAGGTAAGAAAAGAGATACGTTTTATGCGGCCGTTTATTTATTTATTTATTTATTTATATATATAAATAAATGAACATCGAAAATGACACTGCGGAGTAGTGACAAATTGAAAATAACAAAATTAACACAACAATATCATAACCAACAGTTTAAAAGGCGTTAGGATTCGACTCAGTTCCTTTACTTGCACATTTTTTGGTTTTTAGAAATTACATTTTTTATAAAACAAATTACTTGTATCATAATATTGTAAGTATGTAATAAAATTATAGAAATCAGATTTTATTGAAAAACAAATTTTTATTATATAAACATATATGCTATGAAACTATATTATTATATATGAAACTATATTATATTATGCATGAAGTTAAAGATCACCATCTAGTAGTGTCTAGTGTTTATTTAAAGCTGAAATTTCGTAAGTGTAACAACCTCCTGGGAAGTTCTGATGCTAGTAGGCTCCAGTATGAGAATTTGAGAGAAACTTTTCAAGAAAAGTTGAATACTAAACTGAAGAGTTTAAAATGCGACAATGTAGAAGATGGATGGAACGATTTGCATT
This sequence comes from Artemia sp. Qi Xiang Cuo, assembly GCF_049724085.1. Classification (NCBI taxonomy): domain Eukaryota; kingdom Metazoa; phylum Arthropoda; class Branchiopoda; order Anostraca; family Artemiidae; genus Artemia; species Artemia sp. Qi Xiang Cuo. Next base: position 4,490,416 of record NC_142811.1, read on the forward strand.
TGCTTCAGTAATAGCTAACAAAAGGATTATTTCGCAACTGAATAATTAAAGTAATTTACAGTTTTTTTATTTTTCCTCAGTTACTCTGGTGTCCTCACTGAAGTAACTCTATATTAGCATCTTTTCCCTACGTGGATTAGTTTGCGCCGATTGGACTTTTGTGTGTTGTTTTTTGTTTTTTTTGGTGGTGGTTTTATTGGTTTTTAGTTTTATCTTGTTTGTTTGTTTTTTGTGTTTTTCGTGCTGAAGACGCCTTGTTTGTATACAGGCGAAATATCCGCGTTGTTTTGTTTCTGTTGTTTTTCTTTTCTCTCCACTGGCCACAGTCTCGTTTGTTTGTTTTTTTTTTTTTAGATATTTTTATCTTTGTTGGTTTTTTGGCATGATAGTAAAATATTGTACTGGCATGTTAATACATTGAGAGTGAATAGTCAAATATGGACCTGTCCCAGTTAAAAATAGAAAAGGGGCCACGATTAGTGATAAGGAAGGAGGCAAAGAGAGATGGGCAGAACATTTTGGGAGTGTGCTAAACCGAGATAGAGTTGCAGGAAAATATATAGAGGAAAATGTAATAGTTTGTGATACCTTGGATGTGAAGAAAATTTTGTTTTGTGAGGAAGATTTAGTGACAGTACTAAAAGGGTTAAAAGATAATAAGGCCTCAGGTGCTGATAGTGCTGATATTGATGCTGATTTGTGGTAGTTCTATTTTTAGGACAAATTCTTAAAAAGTATCCTATTTCGTCTTCCAGAAGAATTTTTTCTACTTCAAATTGAGATATTGTGGTTGCAGCAATTTTTTTTCCACTTACAAAACATAATGTTTTATTGTAATAATTTGTGATTTTTTGTTCTACGGATAGAACTTGAACTAATTGAAATGACAATCGTCTCTGAAAATCCTGACCCATATGTAAATGTGTTTGAAAATGCATTGACGACAGGTGCTGTCATTCAACTCACTAATTTGAAACAAAAATGATATTTTTGTATTTATTACAGTAAAGTGTGCGTAATTAACGAAACGATTTATAGAACGAACATCATAGGTCAAATAGTTCTGAAAGTAAGCACTGCATCACTAGCTTATTTTTTCACTGAGACAAACATAATAAGACCGAGGTCCTATTCCATGCTGTGATATTCAGGAGTTCATCCAATTGGTGAAAACCACTTTTTGATCCTCATTCTATGCTGCTCTTTTCTTTTCTTTTTTATTTTTGTATTATTTAGTTTTTGTTTATTTATTATTATTGTAACGAGTTATAGTGTTTTGTGATTTCAATTTTTATGTTTAGCTTTTAATTTTCGTGGCTGCTTTGGCTTGGCTATTTATTTTAAGTTTTGTTCGTTTCACGTTTCATCTCCTCATTCATAGTAGTATATGGTACTTTCGTATATGGTGTATATGTAGTTTTGAAAGGTAAGAAAAGAGTAGGAAGAGTGATTGGGGTTTGTTTATGATGAAAGATTGTGTGAAACTGCTCAAACCACAATAGTGGCTTAATAAAACGTCATACGTTCTTACCATTTCTACGTTTGGTTGATAATGTTATTTAAAAAATGTGGTAAGTGCCAGTTAAGTATGATGTAATATTAGTTGAAAATAAAACCCATCTCATCTCATCTCATCTATGGTGTAGTTTGCCCTATAGTTTGCACCATATAGTAGTATATGGTGGCTTGATGTTATTGTCTAATGATTGCTTTAGGTACCCTTTTGATTGACGGTACTTTAAACAGTAAGCTGTGCGAAAAATGTGGATCTATTCCACTTTCTATGACTATAATGAGAGAAAGGTTGAAATGGCTAGGATACGTTTAGCGAATGAAGGATGATAGATTGCCAAGAACCGTCCTTTTCGGCTGCCATCTTTGGCGGCCAAAAAAAATATTATAAAAAAGATATTACCAAAAAATGTTCTCTTTCGTGTGTTTTTCCCCTCCCCCCCCCCCCAAGGTTGGACCTTCTTGTGCTTTTTTTTCAGAATTATGGCTGCAGATCAAAAACAATAAAAAGGTATCTTTTGCTTTAAATGTACGGATTTTGGCACGTTTATTAGGCACGCTTGTCCTAAACAAATATTCTTAGTAAAAAAATTTAACAATTGCAAGAAGCTAACAGCATGCCTTCTCAAAACCAGAACAGCTTTTGTGTTATGGAAGGGGTTTTGTAGCGAGTTGACCTGTTGGATTGAGAGCAGGTTTGGCTCTAACAACCATTCAAAAAAGTCAATTCTCACTAGAAACTGAAACTTCATTAATAGAAATTTGAATATGATATGTATATAAAAAGAATCTGTTTTCCATATTGATTCCTGATACATTAATAATAAATTTACTTGTTAAAAGTTTTTTCTTTAGAAAAGAAAAAAGAAAACGATGCAGTAGTTCTCATATACTAATTATCAAAAAGACGTATCTGCATTTAACAATGGTAAACGGAAGACGCTTCCAACTAGTTAGTCACCAGTTAGTCACTAATCCACGTGTCACTGACCGGGCATAGTTTTAATGCCCCTGTATTTTTAGCAGCTTGGGTAAAATCATATGCAAACCGATGTGTATGTATGCAAGTATTTCCCTTGTCGAAAATATTCCTATTAAATTTGTCTCAAATTTGCATGAGCAGTTCAAGCATTGTGACACCAGGAACACTGTTCATTGGAACACCGGGGCTGTTGTGCTATGATTTTCTGTGCTTTAGGCTACCTTATCTTGAATGTAGCTCTGTTTTTTACACGCGTGTTCTGCTATTTTAACGATGGAAATAGATTGCAACTTTGATGAAGACTGAGATGTGATTAAGTTCCCTGTGAAAGCGGGGAAAATGAAATAGGGAATTCAGAAGCTCCGTGAACCTAGTTTACGGATATCGTGTTCGGAAAAGAAGCTCCTTCTTCAAGTGGCTGGCGAGGTTTAGGGAGGGCATGACTCAACGAAGACATCTCTTAAAATGTGATTGCGAGAGACGAAACTTAGATTTACGAGTACAATCCTGAGAATATGATGAGCCACGGACGGTAAAATTAACGTCAGTAAAATGCCACGGACGGTAATGATGAGCCACGGACGGTAAAATGAGAATGGAAAATAACTGATGAGCCACGGAAGAAAAAGGCTAGGATTTTAAAATCAAGGCGATGCTGACGGTTTTTTTTTACTCAAGTAGAATTTTGCTCCAAAAATGGGGTCCCCAGGGCCAGACGGTCAATTCTGCAGACAGCCACGATTTGTGGTACGATCAGTCGTGTTTGCTTCACAATGACAATGCACCCTCCCATAAAGCCATTATCGTCAAGCAGTTTTAGCCGAAAAGGCCACAACGGTCCTTGACCCCTTTCCCTTCCTCTGATTACCGGAAGTGCCCCATGTGACTGTTTAAGCCCAAAAATCAAAGAAAAATTGAAGAAAACACAACATCAGATGATGTTTGAAGCCTGCGCTCGTATTACTTCCGATATCTTATGTTCCTTCTTTATTTGCCTTCACGTATCTGGAACCAAAAACCTATTCATCAGTATAGCGGATCTAATGTGACCAATAAGCTTGAGCTGCTTCACGTTAAGATGCTAAAGTCAGCCCCTGGCAAGCACGGGCAGCACCACGGGCTCATCCGTCTTTTCGTAAACTTGTAGACTTTTCGTATTTGTGTTGTTTATCTTTTTTCCTTTGTTTTTTTTTCTCTTGTGTTTATTTGCGGGTTAAAAATAAATAGTTATTGAAGATAAGTGTCAATAAGGCTGAACAGATGTCTGAAAGGTCCCTGCTGTGTTCGACTCCATCAAAGGCAGATTTGTAAACTGAGTTTCCGCTGCCGTTACAGTGGCTCATTCGGCCCCAGACACGGCGTAGCAGTTTAACTTTTCTTAATAATTAAAAAAAGGCCTGTTTTCTAGCCCAAGATTGTTTTAAAAAGTCTGTAGAGATAATGAAACTTGCCAGAGTTGGGCAGCATAGGGATTCATTACATGGCTATGTAGATGATACGCCCACAAGCATTCCGGATCAGCTAGCTAAAGATGAAGAGCTACAAAGAAAATTGCAAGAAAACAAGAAGCTCGGAGAAGCAAACTTAGAAAAGGTAACTCTTTTTCTAGCTGTTGTTTAATTTTGTTTTTATGTGTTCATAAAGCAAAATATTTTGGTAATAAAAAAGGTATTTTGGGTTTTAATACTAATTTTAACATCATCAAGTAGGAAAAATGTCTTTTTTTTTTTTTTTTTTTTTTGAATTGAACAAAATGACGAAATTGTTAAAAGTATTCATGTTTTTGATATTAATTTGCATGTTGTTAAGGCATTTTAGTATATTTTGACCATATTTTAGAACTTGGCCAAATTGGTTTCTTTAAAAATAAAAAATAATTCAATAGCCAGTGTATTATTGTCACTTGAGTTATTTTTTGTCGAAAATTGTAGATTAGATCTATAACTTGGATCAGATTTTTTTTTGAAGCAAAGGATCGGGAGGATTTCAGGCATCAGCTAGTGTTCCAGGTGAAGTCTGAAAATTAGTTATTTAATTTTGCCAGATAAGCGTTATATCTGTTTTGGGATAGTAGACTGTAAGATTTTGCTGTCTTATTTTTGTCTTCCAGAGGAAAGATGCGGCCTAAGTCCCGTTTATAATAATATTTATTTTATTTATAATATTTATTACATTTTTTTTTCTCAGAGTCACTCCATATGGACGGGGTGGTCGTATAAGCTTCGGAGGGGGCAGATTTGATTGAAAATTGAAAAAAGCTGTGCCCTTTTTAGGAGTCAAAAGTGATTGGAGGTCAACCAGCCCCCCCCCCTTATACCCCTTTCCCCAAATGTATCCGATCAAAAGTTTCAAATGTTTCGCAACTTAGTGTCTGGTTTGTTCTAAACTGCTGCATTTGCAACATCCGTGCTAAATTCACGTATTTAAATTAACAAAGCGCTTTCCCTAGAAATATGTTGCCTATTTATGTATCGCTTTGTTCTATAGCATCCACCACTCGCGTGGAAAATTTCACCCTATCCTCAAAAGCTCGTAAATCGCCAAACAAGAATTTCTTTCTGTAATTGAAACACTCAGTTTTCTGCGTCTATTCACCCGATTCCTTGGATAATAGATCCTTTACAGTATAAATATATATATGAACAGTAGCGAAAAGTCTTATACTCTCCATTAACAATTTTTTAGACATTATTCTATAGCTCTCTTCATGACTCCGCCTCTTTGCGCACGCTCAATGACAAATGTTTAGCGCATTATGACGAGAATGATCTGGTCGAATGCCAATTAACAACTGAACTGATACTATTGCTCTGGCGCACTGGAAACTTCCCATTCAGCGCGCTATAATGTGTGTCATTTTTGGAGAAACATGTCGCTACTGTTCGTATATGTATTTATACTGTGCTATAAATCCTCCTATCTATGACGTTTTTGGTGAATAAATTGTTCTAAAATGTTTTTCCTAAATTCTGGCTAGGCCCTCGATATTTTTAATTTATTAAGATATTCTTTTTTATGTTTCGTCTACCTTGTTACAGCGTAGTGTTTGGGGCCGAAGCTCCTAATCAAGGATGTCTCGGTGCTATCCGGGGTGTAGCAAGGAACCTCTTTTATTCGTCCTGTGGTGCTGCAGTGGGTTTGATCTCAGCTTGGTAATACGAGACCAAGAGTTTGAAACCGGATGTAATAAAACGCTGCAGGGCTGACGCAAGGACCTTAGTAGTCAAGAAGTGTCATTAATCCGATACGACATAATACAAATTCCGGGGGTATTTTCTCAATTTATGTAGGCTATTTTTATAGGGCCGCTCTCTAGGGCTATAATTAAAGAAAGGTTGAGATGGCTAGGGCACCTTGTGCGGATGAAGGATGACAGATTGCCGAAGAGTACTCTTTTCGGCTAATCGTCTAGGGCTAGAAGAAAATCAGGTCGTCCTTGTCTGGGGTTGGAGGACTTCGTAAAGAAGATGTAAAGGAAATGGGAACTTCGTGGGAGGGTGTAAAAAGGGAGGCTTTGAATAGATTGGGATGGAGGAGAATAGATTGGGATGGAGGAGGACCGTGCGTAGCTGTGTTGGCCTGAGGCGGCTTGGTGCTGCGATGAATTGTCAGTAGTAGTAGTAGTATTTTTAAAGGTTAAACTAGCCTTTATTTTCAGAAATTGGGTTCGAATTACCGCCATCAGTGTTAAGAGGTAAACGAGGGGGCGACAGTAACCGAGGCTTACACTCCACTCCCTATCTAAAACAAACTATACAGATTACTGCTTATGGGGTTATATCCTTATAACCTAAAGAAAACATCTCGGAGAGGAAGGAAATCTCTTGGTTGGAAGCTCCCTTTGACGCTTCTACTTAATCGCCACTTCAGGCGGCCACGCTTGGTACTAAGCTGGGCTGATGTACACCACAGATCTACTACTGAACGGATAACTTTTATCTATCCTTCAAAAACTGGCTAAGTCGTTGAGCCATATCCTGGATATCTTCCGTTGAGAGATGGCCTTAATACCAATACAGAAGGAGCGCTCTCCTTCAGCATAAATCGTATCAAAACCTGAAACCCAAGACAGAAAAAATATATAGACACAACAAGCTTTAAAAAAAATTCTGTGCTGTTCTCTAGGTATAAAAGTGAACTCACTTTACAAACTCACTTGAAAAAGAAAGGACACAAAAAAATGAAGTTGTAGTCTTGCGTTGGAATGTGGCAAGATTGGACATTCTGTCCAATCCGGGACCCGTCGCAACACGTGGTAAATAACGGCCTTCGCTAAATGAATTGGCAATTGCCAATTCACTAAAAAGATACGAAAAAAGGGTTTGGGGATGAGTCGTAATCTACTTGACTTTTACTTTTAGCTTTTTCTTTCGAAACGTAAAGATTATCGCGAAAAAAATGGAAAAAAAGAAATAAGCTTAGACGGACTGCTAAAGGACCAAATGACATAATTAGGGCCAAAGAGCCAACAATGAGTTTAGAGAGAAAATAATGAATTATGATAAAAGCGCATTTGTGCGACAGTTAGACCCAGAAGCCCAACGAGAGTATTTTTGGACGTTCCTGGGCCCTGAGATCTCCCTCTTCCCTCTGCGAATGTCCTTAATCTTTACCATATGTGAGGAAAGTTTAATTCAGCTAAATCTAAGCTTCTTCAAAACAAGACGACATTATTTTGACGACCGGCCTTGTGATGGAAGACTTAGAATAAAACCGTCATTGCGAAATTCCACCTCCCCACAAAAAGAGTCAACCCGCAAAGATTATTTACCGAATACAGTAAAAAATTGATATTAAGTTTCTTAAAACTGAACTTTCTGCAAAAATTATTTTGAATGCCATTTTAAACTGTAATTTTTGTTTTCTTTATTTTTTGTTGTTTTATAATTGAAGTTTGTGTACATTTGTTTTGGGGGAAGGGATGTTTTGAGTAGTATTTGATATATATATATATATATATATATATATATATATATATATATATATATATATATATATATATATATATACATATATATAATAGCGGTTATAAGCGGTATCTAAAATAAGAGAAAATGGTATAATCTTTGAGGGTCTGTAAAGGGCTTCAAATTGCAATTCCAATTAAGCGAATATTATGTTTGGAAAGAGCATAAAAAAAGGCATTGGGTGGTATGTTCACTTTATTTGTAGGTCAGTAATGTAAACTTCCCCAAATTTACCAAAAATAATACCCCCCCGAACAAAAATCGACTGTATCTTAAGGGGAACGGGGGGGGGGGGATTTGTAAATTCTTGTTTTCGTATTGTGTGGAGTTAGACAATTCTAAAAATAAGCTTTATGTCCAAGAAGTAACGATAAAAGGGATACAGTGAAGAATGTGTTTTATGGATTTTTTATCACTATGGATCTCAGGAATCTTCTATTTTTATCACCAAGTGATTGCTCAGTTCTCATATGTAAATATGCAGCTTAATAGAAGAATAGAACAGAATATAGAAGCCCATCTGGTACTCTTAGCAGAAATAACCTATGAGCTATTGGATCAAGCTCAAACTCCAGCAAATCGGAACTCCTCAAAATCCCTACCAAATTTAGTTAAATTCAAGAATCCTTTTGCTTACGAGCACTTGGTAAACAGATATATGCCACGTAGCCCGGCATGGCTACTTGGCAGACTTGTATGTGTTGATTTTCATTTTCGCTTGTCTTCTAACTGCAGACAATGTGAGCATCTTCTTGATGTCATGACGGCATCATAGGTTTGATAAAACCGTTCTGGGAAAAATATGAATGCTTCCTTAAAATTGCGAACTATTTAGATCGTTTTTGTGGCCAGAAATGTCAATATGCCAGTTTTTTTTCTTAAAACTCCCCTCGCCCAGTCCCTTAGCCAGTAGGGCACAGCTTCTGCACTCCATATTACGTTGGACAGAGTCGTCCACGTTGTCAGGCATGTCCGGACAGAAGCTTTAATCATTTATGCTCCTATACCATCTATTCTGGAAGCTCTTCCGTTTTTCAAGCGTTTTGCAGTAGTTTTTATCTCAAATGTCCTGGGAGGGTCAGTATTCATGTTTTGGTTCAAGAATGGGGTGTCAGGTTTTGTTCTCGGTCAACACTGCTTGGTCTGTTAAGTGTTTTTACAAAGTGGGAAACCCACCTATTGTCCACCTTTGCAGGATCTGATAATACATTGCCCTGCTCATCTTTGACCGGGGGCTGTAGATGACGTGGATCTCCTATGATTTCAGTTCTGATCCTGTGCAAGGTTCTAGTGTCCTTTTCTTGCTGCTTCCTCGGCTAAAATTGCTTTATTTTCAAGAAAGCGCCGCCTATCTTGTCTTAAACTTTTCTTCACATGTTTATCAATGTATATAGAGGTCTCCGTTTGTGATGAGGGCTTCAGGAATGGGGGCTGTTATCTGCAGACGTTTTGCTTTTTACGTTCATCAATCAGCTTCCATGTCTCGTTCGGGACCCAGTTTTTTTGGCTTGTGTTAAAATCCGAGATTTATTTTTGCGGCCTCTTGGTATGTCCCTTTCTTCTTCGGGAGACTGAGCCGTAGTGTCTTCGTTCTCGAGGGCTTGGAAACGGTTCTTTAGTGACAAACTGAACTCCCAGTGGATGGAGCTAATTTAGTTTTTCCACATTAAACGGTTTGGCAACTACCATCTCCGTTTGACTGCTCTTGACTGATCTGTATCTTGCCCACCATCAGAGTATGTTCAGAAACCCGTATCTGCTCCAGGTTGGGCTTGGACATCAAAAAGACTTGTGTTCCACCTCCTACGAAATAGGAAATGGTCTTTTTGTTTCCGAGTTCTTTTATCCGGGGAGATCCATGACTGTTTGTGGATGTCTTTGTACTGGGAACAGTTGTCCACCAACTACTAAAACGTGCAATAGTGCGTAATCAGCGAGCAGTGTACCATTCCCGTTTATCTGTTGTATCCGTCATGTCCCAAAACTTCAGGGCAATAGCTGGGCTCAGAGCCCAAGTTTACATCCATATCCCCTACGACACAAAGGGTATCATATGAAGGAATTTTCCTTGTCATTTCCTTGAGCTGCTCATAAAAACTTGTTACTTTCCTCTGCATCATCAGTAAGGGCGTAGCATACTATGAATAACACTTTCGTATTTGGTGTTCCAAATTCTGCCATTAACATACGTTTACTTATCGTTGTCCCTTTTCTTGTGTAATTGTCCTAGTGATTAGAAGTTTCAGGACATAGTATTAGTCCCATACCACTCTGTTGTCAATCACTGTCACCACCATAAATGAACACTTAATCGTCATCTAGCTGCTCTTGGCCCGAATAAAGCCATCGTGTTTCACTGAGGGCCAAGATGCCCAGTTTGTAATTTTTCATCTCCTTGAGAGTGTTCTCAGTCTCGTTGGTTCATAGTCCTCACATTCCAGAACCCAACCCGAGTCAATTGTTTGGCAATGAGAAATCGCGTCTAGGGGCGCGGACACGATCTTTGAAGTGAGGTTTATCCGAGGCTTTTGCCGATATTTCCATTGCAATTAAGTCCCCACCCCTCCTCCCCGCACGGTTTTACCCGTGCAAGTCCCAATGCCAGATTACAAGCCTGCCGCTCAACCTTTATATTTAGGGGCTTAGGATCCTCTATTGCTGCAAATGCAACCATAGGCAAAGGTGTTCAACAAGAGTAGAATTATGAGAAAAACTTCGCTGACACAAGTCGCACTTGTAAGGCTTTTCACCAGTGTGGGTTCTCCGATGCACGGCAAGAGCACTACTCTGTTTAAATCCTCGCTTACATACGTCACATATATATGGCCTTTCACCGGTGTGGGTTCTCATGTGTTCAACAAGAGTAGAATTATGAGAAAAACTTCGCTGACAGAAGTCGCACTTGTAGGGCTTTTCACCAGTGTGGGTTCTCTGATGCACGGCAAGAGCTCTATTCTGTTTAAATCCTCGCTTACATACGTCACATATATATGGCCTTTCAGCGGTGTGGGTTCTCATGTGTTCAACAAGAGTAGAATTATGAGAAAAACTTCGCTGACAGAAGTCGCACTTGTAGGGCTTTTCACCAGTGTGGGTTCTCTGATGCACGGCAAGAGCACTATTCTGTTTAAATCCTCGCTTACATACGTCACATATATATGGCCTTTCACCGGTGTGGGTTCTCAGGTGTTCAACAAGAGTACTCTTTAGACTGAAACCCCGCTTACATTTGTGACACTTGTAAGGCTTTTCCCTGGTGTGTATTTTCACATGTTGAGTAAGGTGATTATTTGTAGAAAAGCTCCTGTTGCATGTACAGCACTTGTATGGCTTTTCACCGGTGTGGGTTATCATGTGGATGCCAAGATTACTCTTCTGACTAAAACTACGATCGCATACATCACATTTGAATGGCTTTTCACCAGTGTGGATGGTCAGATTGTGTTTACTCAGATTACTATTTTTTGAAAATCTCTTCTCGCGCACATCGCACTTGTATGACTTTCCATTAGTTTGAACTAAAAGGTGCTTCACAAGATTGTTGCTTATAGATCGTTTCTCTTCATTTTGATAAGATGTTTTATTCATCTGACTTGCTGCGTTCTTTTCATTTTCGTCTGGTAGTTTCTTCAGCTGGTGAGTCAACTTATTTGGGGCTGGAATATCATCAAAAATGTCTACTGATGAAATAATTTTATTGGGTAGCTCAGTTTCTGCTGAGTCTGTTTGAAAACGATTGGACTGATTGGTTTCATCTGCAAAAATGATAGCATGATCAGAGACTTGTTTCTTATCTAAATTCATCTTTTTGGATGCAAATTTTAACCTACTCTACTTTTGTTGAGCTTCAAGTTATAGTTGAGAGGCATTGGCAAGATTGAATTACCATTAAAAAAAATGTTTGCTCCAGCTAAGACGCTGTACTAAATTAATTTAGATTTCATGGGAAAAAGAAAAAATTCTTTACTTTAAGGATTTTGATTATATACATGGGCACATTAAGCAATCTTAAATTTATTTGTTTTAATGAAATTCGTCATTTATTACGTCATTTATTTATTTGTTTTGATGAAATCCGTTAATACGAAAGTCAATTTTAGTTAATTATCGTTGTTGTTGTAATTACCGTTGTTGTAGTTAAGTTGTATGTTGTATGTATGAAGTATGTTGTTGTAGTTAATGCAGTCTAGTAAAAATGACCAAAATTAAAAAAAGTTTTAAAGCAAACGAAAAGTGAAAAATATTTCACATTTTACATCATTTTGGAGATTCTGAAAATTAATTTGTGCTTGTGGGAAGAAATTTTGAGAGTTAAAAAAAGGCTGATACTACTAAAGATGTTTTACAGTAAAATAAAAGTATGCCATGGATTAATTAATTGTCTAATTTTAATATTCCATGTCATATATACAAAAAAAGTAATGAATGGATTAAAATAAAAAGAATAGAGAGAGTACACTACAATTATGCAATAAAAAAATTTACTGAACAGATGGACCCAAGGGTGATGGGGAAAAATCCGTTAAAACCTGAATCTGATACTTCCCCATGCAGCACGACCCGCTTTGCTGTTGCATCGGGTCTGCTCAAACGAAGACGCTGTACTAAATTAATTTAGATTTCATGAGAAAAAGAAAAAATTCTTTACTTTAAGGATTTTGATTATATACATGGGCAACTTAAACACTTTTAAATTTATTTGTTTTAATGAAATTCGTCATTTATTACGTCATTTATTTATTTTTGATGAAATTCGTCATTTATTACGTCATTTATTTATTTGTTTTGATGAAATCCATTATTTATTACGAAAGTCAATTTTAGTTAATTATCGTTGTAGCAGTTAATGCAGTCTAGTAAAAATGACCAAAATTAAAAAAAGTTTTAAAGCAAACGAAAAGTGAAAAATATTTCACATTTTACATCATTTTGGAGATTCTGAAAATTAATTTGTGCTTGTGAGAAGAAATTTTGAGAATTAAAAAAAAAAAGGCTGATACTACTAAAGATGTTTTACAGTAAAATAAAAGTATGCCATGGATTAATTAATTGACTAATTTTAATATTCCATGTCATATACAAAAAAAGTAATGAATGGATAAAAATAAAAAGAATAGAGAGAGTACACTACAATTATGCAATAAAGAAATTAACTGAACAGATGGACCCAAGGGTGATTGGGAAAAATCCGTTAAAACCTGAATCTGATAGCTCCCCATGCAGCACGACCCGCTTTGCTGTTACATCGGGTGCTTCAAGCTTGTCAGTTACTTTTATTATTGCTATGTCAAGAGGCATAGTAAAAAAAAAATCAAAATTCTACATTGACTTAACATCTTTCCTCTTTAAATGGGGATAAAGACCAGAAATGTAGAGGAAAGAATGTTCCCAAAAGTAAAATAAAGCCTACCCAGTGCTCGTCTGTTATACTTCCGTCGATCAACTGGAGATTCTCACTTAAGGGGAGATATTGGATCAAATTATTTTAAGTATATCTTTTCACTGCAATAAATGCAATCAAGGGCTTGTTCATTTATTTATTTATTTTTTACAAACGGGTTACAATAAACAAATAAACAAACTTCTCATTTAAAAAAAAAACACTATACAATGCATTACTGCATGACCGACAAAAACCCGAAAAAGAAACACCTAAAAAAAAAAAAATCTTTTGATTAATCTTTGAGGTTTCGAATTTAACCGACTCTATTTTTTTTAGCATCAAGCTAAAGTTGACAGACCCTGGCAAGGGTCTGTCGACAATTTTTTTTTAATTAACATTAAAAAAAAATCAAGAGCTAAATTAACAATCACAATATCTAAAATCAAAAGACTGGATTGGCTTAACATCCCCCTTTTTTACCCCCTTTTTGAAGGAGGATTTAGACAGAATAGGGGGATGAAAGAATTGTCACAAAACAAATAGGATAAAGCCTACCCAGTGCACGTCTATTGTACTTAGATTAACTGGTGATTCCCCCTTAACTGGAGATATTGGATCAAACTATTTAATATGTCAATTTCATGCAATAAATACAATCATTGTGGTATTCAAACTGTTTGTTGTGACATTCTTTTTGTGAAAAACGGTCCCTGCCTCTCTGTTGAAAAATCTGAGTAAGTTCAAAAGTAAGTAAAAATAAGCAAAAAAAACCATCTGCTTGACATTTTGTCCTGCTGATGTCTGATGTCTAGCAGATGTCTGATGTCTTTTAACAGATGTCTGGATGAACCTAACATTGAGTTTTCGTCCTATTTTCTCCCCTTCTTCGGTGCATACCTGCCTCTTATCTAAAAAATCTCTTTTGTTTCCGACAAGCATAATAATGACGTCATTTCTCCTTTTGGTTCTTATGTCATCAATCAAATAAAATTTTAAGTTCCAAAGTAACGCACTCCTGAGTTTCAACTTTTGACACCCCCGTATGCACATAACGTGTTTTGATTTAGTTCAACATTCCCCTGAAGATTCTTTGAAAGGTTCATTTGAACGCCCTTCGTCTTTTGAACGCTACAGGCCATACAGGCACACCTTACTCAATAACAAATATTATCATAAGCAAAGCTATAACGATTCCTATAGTAAAGGCCAAATGGCTTCAACGTTGTTGTTTTTTTTTTTTTCAGAGGCACTTCATATGGAAGGGGTGATCGTATAAACTTTATCGGAGCTAATTGAATTAAAAACCGGGAGTTGTAGCGCCCTTTTTAAGAGTCAAAAGTAACCGGAGGGCAACTAACCCCCTCCCTCACCCTCTTTTCCCCAAGCACATCCAATCGAAGTTTTGAGATATTTATCTTGTTCAAAATAGTCTGATAACAATAACTCTTAGGTCGACACAACCCCCCAGACCCCGGGGCAAGTGTTGTAGGTTAATCCCCTGGAGGGGGGGGGGGGGGGGGAAAAAGGGCAGTCGTATAAACTTTGAAGGAGGTTCAGATGCTTGGAAATTGAAAGTTTTAGTTCCATTTATAAGAGTCAGAAGTGATCGGAGGGTAACTATCCCCCCTCCATGCCTTCTTATCCCCAAATGAATCCGATCGAATTTTAGAGATAGGCATTTTGCTCGGAATTGTCCGAAGGTCATGTAACAATGCCTCCGGGGTTGATATAACCCTGCTGAGCCCGGGGGCATGGGTTGCAAGTTATAACCTGGGGCCATAGAAGGCTTTTATGGAAAGGATGTTCGCTTAAACTTTGGAAGAGACTCATTTGATCGGAAATTGAAAGTTCTAGTTCCTTTTTTAAGATTCAAAAATGATCGGTGGCCCACTTGTGCCCCCCCCCCACGCCCTCTGTTGCCAAATAAATCTAATCGGAATTTTGAGATAGCCATTTTGTTCAAAATAGTCCAAAGATCATATCGTCAGTTGGGTATCAAAAGGTCGTTTTTCCAAAAATATAAATTTTCAGAATGTTACACTTCATTTAAGGCCAACGAATTGTACTGAGGTGGATAATATTTTTCATAGTATGAAGAAATTAATCTAAATTAAATTAAATCTAAAGGTAATAAAATACATTCTACCAGAATTAGCTCTAAGATAAGTTTTGTTCTTCATTATATACACATACAATATTACATGTTATTATTCCCCTGAAGGCTCATTGGCCTGTACAAAGGGGGAAGACATATGAATTGCTTACTCAGAGATGAAAAACAAACGAAAATTTAAAATGATCACTTACTCATATACGAAGGAGGAGAAAAGAAAATATACATAAAATGAAAACTATAGAAAAAATAAATAAATAAACTAAATAAATTAATTATATTAAATAGACTAAAAAAAAATAAAAAAAATAAAAAAAAATAACATCTACGGAGCAAAAGAATTTTTAAATTTTTTTTTAAACAAACCGAATGAGTGGCGCCCTCATGGATGGTGCTGTAAGGAGGGGGATGGAGGTAGAAATCTATATAACCCTCATTTAATTCCGGGAATATTCTGGGCCTAGGTTGTTGTTATGAAAGCAAAAAATAACACTAACCCCAAAACCTCTCCCTAACCTCCTCTTTGCGGTCGTAGTAACTTTGGAGGATATTTATGCAATCGAAGATTAAGAGTTCTTGTCCTTTTCTTTAAGTCAAAAGTGATTGAAGACCAACCAGCCCCTGTCATAGAACTGTTTTTGATATCTAGTCCTTCTATTACCCCTTAGGACACTTGATCGACATTTGAAGTACCTATTTTGTAGTTTATCTGTGGCTATTCAATTTTGCATCTAAGGGAATCTTCCATGTGGGGAACTATCCGAGAGGGGGGGGCCGGTTCCCGCTAGGAAGATCTTTGGGTGTACCGCCACACCCCTGCCACGCCTGAAGTTTCCTCTATTTTGGAGGGAGGGAGTTTTTCAGTTTGTGCATTGATATTTTTCTATTAAAATTGTATCCCCCTTAAACGTCACCTCCTTCATTAAAAAGCTTCATGCCATCATATTTGATCAAGCATACATATAGAGGGCCTTGGTACATTCCCTAAATAAAAAAAAAACACAATTTGCGTGTTTATATGTCTGAATTTCGCTTCTTGAATACCTCCTTGCGTCTTGACTACTTCCTTGTGGCGCATCCTTGCGTCGGCTCTGCAGTCTTCCAGCTTAGTTAGAGCTGTGATTCCCGTTTTAACAAGCTGAGATCAAACCCAGAGTGTCACCACAAGACAAGATATAAATTACTTTAGTAATTTTTAGTTTTTTTTTTCATTTTTGTTTAAACCCCCTCCCACCCCCACAATTATTGCATTTTTAGCCCTTTAAAATAAATTATCGCATGACTTCTTGACAAACCTCACACTTAAAATGCATTTTTAATAGCAGCCGTAGTTTGATAAAGCTTGATGTAACAAAATCTCCTTACGCAGCAAATAATATCTAAGAAATGATCATTTTGAATCAGTTAAACCATATAAAATATTTGGCTGGGTAATCCATTTATCCCCAAAAGCTGCTTTTATATAAGAAGCAAATAACGTCAGGGGTTAGTTGGTTTACTACTTGAAGCGGTCTGAATTAGTTGTCAGATAAGTTAATCCTGCTAACCCTGGACAGCTCAGGAAACTAAGGATAAAAATTCAATCCAAATGAAAATGGAAAAAAATTTCGAATCTGTTTCAGAGAAAAAATACTGGGAATATGGAAATCATCTCTTCTCTTGGTGTTTTCGTTTATTGCAATTAGTTTATTAATAAGTGGTTGGGTACTTGTCTGAAATCTGGGTACACACGCGAGAAGTGATGTTTCGTTAATGACTTGACTTGACTTGACTTTATTTAACAGAAACATATACATAAATTTTGTACAAAGGAGAAGAGAATAATCTCGTAATGTCTCCTTTATCAAACAATAGGGAAAAAAAAAATACACTTCCCGCTAACAAAACATCAGAAAGAAAAGAAAATTTGATAAGAACATAACACGATTTAAATTAAACTTAAAGAAGAAATGAAAAAAAAAAAAAAAAAAAAAAAAACAAAAATTAAAAATCGACAAACGGAGATAGGGATGGGATTTAATTAAAAATTTATAAATAAATAAATAATACAATCAATCCCCGCTACTGTAGGCTGAAAGTACCATCTTTTTCAATTTCTTTTTATATATGTATAGTGATGGTGATTCACTTACTAATTCAAATAACTTATATTTATTCGCAATATGACGAAGTTGATATCTTAAACTTAGTCTGGATCTCTCAATTTTAACAAACGGGAAAAGAAACTTAATCCTAGCTCTTGATAAAAGGCTATGTTTATTTTCAACCAAAAGTTTCATACTATTGAAAAAATGATCTTTATGTTGGATTTTTAAAAACCATATGCCCAAATTAAGGTGCAAAATTTTTTGTAAATCCAGAATATCAAGAAATAGAAAAGAATTTTTGATTTCAGGTAATTCCCCTGTCTTCCTAGGGTGTGCTAAAAAATAGTCCAGAATTCTTATTGAATTATTTTGTACAATTTGGAGTCCTCGTAAAAGTGAAGGGAAAGTCAGCATCCAAACAGTCGGACAATACTGGAAATAACAATCAATTAATGAAAAATATAAAGTTCTAATGATTTGGTATGAAAACACAAACTTTAATCTATGCAAACAACCGAGATTCCTGGACACTGTTGCTTTAAGTTTACTAACATGCGCCTTAAACGACAGAGTTGAATCAATATAAATACCTAAATATCTAAATAAATCCACTCTTTTTATGGAGGAAGCTCCAATATTAATACTTTGAAATGACACACGCTTCACTGACCTTGAACTTCTCCCAAAAATCATAAATTCCGACTTCTCTAAATTAGGTATTAATCGGTTATCATGAAACCAAGAATTTACATTCAAAGCAACACTCTCCAAGGACAATCGTAGGTCCTCCTCGTTGCCCGCCCTCAAACTAATTGCTGTATCATCCGCAAACAATATTGGTAACTCATCACCTGAGGGCATGCAATTTGGAAGATCATTTACATGCTAAAGAAACAAAACAAAATGGGATGAAAATATAATAGTTTGGAAACAGATTCCGGCTATATATTTGCACATTAGGGGGGGGGGGGTGTTAAACCATAGCATATATTAAATACATAACCTAAACTAACCTAACCTAGCTACCTTTTAGTCCCCCTAAAGCCCGAAAAAACAAATTTTAAATCTTTGTCACCGAGTGAGCAACACCTCACAAACCTGTGTATCAATAGCGGCTTTGAGATTTCGATGCGGTCTTTCTTTCGTGTGTGCCCAGATTCTAGACAAGTACCAGTAATAGTTTATTTTGTGAAATGTGATGCACTTAAAGAGTTAAGTGAGTAAGCCATGTTTATAGTGGAATATACATTGTTCGTAGTGCTAGCTACCGCTGGCACCACTTATTGGGGTGTATGTACGGGTGTCGCCACTTATTGAAGCAAAAATGGCGCAAAAAGGTTGCTATGCCACTTACTCGAAGGGGAGAACCCCTTTTAGGCCCAAATGTTAGTGAGATTCCCGCTCTTACCCCAACGATTCTGCAAATATCGGGTTTGATGCTACCCTATTTACAGTATACCCTGTCCCAGGGTATGATAACGCGATCGAGTGGTCAAATGGCCACTTTCTAAAGTCAAATTTACCCGCCTTGGGTTACGGCTAGAAAATCTCTACTCTCTCCTTGGAGGTAACAACCCTCCCTGCAAATATAATAATGACGGTACCTTGTAGCTCTATTCCTACCCAGCCTGGGTTACGGAAAATAGTACACAGTTTGTAGAAAATACCTTACTTGTATTCTTCCCAAAGGCTCACAAATACCACAAAATATATATATCCCCGACTGGGGTCAGAACGCAGACTAAAACATAATAATAATTTGTACAGCACTGTTTGTATGGGTGGACCGTCACTTGGCCTAGCCAATCAGCTACCTCCTCATTCAAACCCAATTTTAACTCTTAGATTTATCTTTCAATGACTCCCAAACCAGGAAGTAAAAATAAACTTGCTTCACAGCTTACCTATTACAAAACCGCTATCGCTTAGTAACGGGAATTTAACCTGTCTTTTGAAATTATACTATAAGCAAATGTAATTAAAGAAACGAAAATAGGTCATTTATCTGAAAGGAAAAGAAACAGGGGTGGAACCCCAACACCTCCCCCCATAAGATAAATGACCGCCCACGCGCTACCGTGGTCCACCCTTACAAACATAAACACTTAACTTCAACTTTACAAAATCCATTTGCCTTCTCTCTTCCACCGCTTGGCTCTGGAATCTGGATCGGTCGTCCTCGACACGTCCCTACTGTAGGACCACCATGGTCTACTTCATATAGTATCCGCCTTAAATATTGTAAGTTGAAGTTTTCAAGATTCATAGATAGTGATTGTGCGTAGCACAATCAAAACAAAAAAAAATTTCTCGCTCTCACGAATTTACATTTGAGTGGAGCAGAGAATCAGTTTCTGGCACATGCGATGATGCCAGCCATCGTGAAAAATTGGCTGCACTAGCCTCTTAATTTCGATCTGTGGAAACAAGCCCACATCTCAATCAAAAAGTAATTTGCCCCTTGGCATAATTTCAAATAGTCTAAGGCCGAAAATACACAGGCCTGTGAAAACGATAAGGGTTCAGGAAAATGTAAAAATCTGAGCGAACCATGAATCGCTTTTTTCTGGTTTCCCTCCCCTGGGATAATTAACTGAAGAATATACGTTGATGCTAATTGAAAATGAAATTTGGATACATCTCCCACTGAATACAATTTGCCGGAAATAATTGTCGATTCCCATGAAGAATAACAGCTATAAATAGGGTTACTGGACAAGGGTTTGGGTGAAGTATGAAGTGACTGAGAGAGAGTATCCCCCAAGGACTCCAGATCAGAAAGGCAAAATCTCGGTAAAGGGATCACAACTTGTCCACCAGTTGTGCATTGAGGAAAATGGCTATCTTTTGCGACTTCCCGCAGGGGATCTTCCCCAAGGGATTCCTCCCCCTCATAAAGGAACAAACCCTCTTTTGAATTGATCAAACCGATATCAGAGTCCTTTCCAAATTTTTCCAATCCGACTCGACATTCCATATCTCCCAACTTTCCCCCAACCCGTTGTAGGTCATTCATCTCTATTTTGTAACCATCTTATTTTATTCCCCAGGGTTCTTTGACCTCTTTTTCCCCCATATTGTCTATGTTATTAAGGCACAGACCATCCGACATTTTTTATTTTTCAACACTTTAGGCTGAATCTTCAAATTTTGTTTCTTTTTTGCATTCCTCTTTTCGTCTCTACTTTTCTCATTTCTGTCATTCGCGCAAAATAATAAATCATCGTTAAATCTGACTTGGACTCCAGTGTCCACTATCTTTGACTGTATTACTTCATTGTAGCTCCGTTTAATATCTCTTTTCTCTCTTCTAATCTTCATTATTTTTACCACAGAAACAAATATTTCGTTATCAAATGGGAATTGAACTCCGACATTTGGTTTTTCATATTCTACCAAAATTTCTCGAACTTTTCGAGGAAAAGTGCGTACAATAAATTTCGTCTCCTTTTTCTCTGGTTCAATCAGCGTTTCATTCTGGCAAAAATTTTTCGGCGTCTCACATTTGTTAAAATATTCTCAAGTTTTCCATTTTCTGGGAATTTGTATTTCCGATTTCCGATATCTCCAAAGTCTCCTCCTACTAAAACATCCACTGCTAGAGTAGGTACTAAACTTACTTTTTTTGTTTTTCTCTGGACTGTACCGTCCTTCCTTGTAATTTCTATTCTTACCCAAGAAGACGGGCATTGGTGCTTATCTCCATAATAACATAATGTTGTAATATTATTTTTATGGTCTATTTCCGTCTTTTTAATTAGGTCCATTCGCACAAAAGTTTGCTCACTCCCTGAGTCAATTACCATTTCGGTCAATTTTCCGTTTAATTTTCCTTCTATTTTATGTGATTTCAAAAACTCGTCAATATTTCCTTGATTATGTGCTATAGCCCAATTCGATCTTTAGTAGGTTACTTTCTTTTCTTTATTTTGGCAATTTTTAGAAAAAGGCTCCAAGAAATAAATTTTTGCCAGATTATCATTATTCTAATTATCAAGGATTTCTTTTTTCCGGTAGGGCGGCACTGCCTCCCAATTTGTTTTATGGGCCAGTTTACCTCCCTCCGTAGTTAACGGAGTTTTATGTTTTCTCGTAGATGTGTTTACTGTTTGCTAATTCTTGTTTTCTCGCCTTTGATTCTTAGACAAATTATTATGGGTATCTGACAGCCTAGAAGTTAGTTGTGATAGAATCTCACTTTCTGGAATTAGATCTATCATGGTTCTTTTAAACTCTTGGTGATGTCTTTCTGGTTTCTCTCTAGCTATTTTATCATTCTCCTTTTTTCGTTCTCTGGCTACTCTATCAGCCTCTTCCTTTCGTTCTCTATCTTCCCTCTCTTTCTCTCTTTCTTGTCTATCTTTCTCTCTTTCTTGTCTATCTTTCTCTCTTTCTCGTCTATCTTTTTCAATTTTGTCCATACGGGCCTGATGAAGTATTTCATTGGCTTGACTATCTTTTTCAATTTGATCTATTCTTTCTTGTCTATCTTTCTCTCTTTGTTCCCTTTCTTTTCTATCTCTTTCGTCATCTTGTTCTCTGGCTATTCTCACTTCCTTCATGAAATTTAATATTTGTTGTCTCATATCTTTCTCCCTTTCTTTTCTATTTCTCTTTCTTTTTATTCTATGGGCTTCACTCTCCCTTATCGGTCTTGGATTAATCTCATCTCTGTCCGACATAATTTCAAAATTCCGTTAACTTCAAATTACCTCTTCAGTCTAAATGAAAATTCTTTTATCCATTCAACTTCCGGTCTCTCGCGGAAAATTGTCTTGACACGCAGCAATTTTAGCCTTATATTTTTGAATACTAATTAGTTGCGTGATATATTGATTCGTGAATTTTCCAATTATGATCTCACAAGGCATAGCCCATAACAGATCTTCATAATTGTATTAATTGATTCCGTATTTTTTTTCTTTTCTCTTTATATGTAACCACAATAGGCTACTTTTGTAGGCAAAATTAACCTGTCTCTTCGAAAGCGAAAAATTCTTTTATTATCAACTCTGTTAATAATTCCTGTTCTTGCTGCCACCAATGTTCGTAGTGCTAGTTACCACTGGCACCACTTATTGGGGTGTAAGTACGGTGGTCGCCACTTATTGATGCAAAAATGGCGCAAAAAGGTTACTTTGCCACTTACTCGAAGGGGAGAACCCCTTGTCGGCCCAAATGTTAGTGAGATTCCCGCTCTTACCCCAACGGTTCTGCAAATATCGGGTTTGGTACTACCCTATTTACAGTATACCCTGTCCCAGGGTATGATAACGTGATCGAGTGGTCAAATGGCCACTTTCTAAAGCCAAATGTACCCGCCTTGGGTTACGGCTAGAAAATCTCTACTCTCTCCTTGGAGGTAACAACCCTCCCTGTCAATATAATAATGTCGGTACCTTGTAGCTCTATTCCTACCCAGCCTGGGTTATTGAAAATAGTGCATAGTTTGTAGAAAACACCTTACTTGTATTCTTCCAAAAAGGTCACAAATACCACAAAAATATATATATCCCCGACTGGGGTCAGAACGCAGACTAAAACATAATAATAATTGGTACAGCACTGTTTGTATGGGCGGACCGTCAATTGGCCCAGCCAATCAGCTACCTCCTCATTCAAACCCAATTTTACCTATTAGATTTATCTTTCAATGACTCCTAAACCAGGAAGTAAAAATAAACTTGCTTCACAGCTTACCTATTGCAAAACCACTATCGCTTAGTAACGTGAATTTAACCTGTCTTTTAAAATTATACTATAAGCAAATGTAATTAAAGAAACGAAAATAGGTCATTTATCTGACAGGAAAAGAAACAGGGGTGGAACCCCAACATACATGATTAACGTTTTTATTCGCCTAGTTCTTTGTAGCGGTTCAAATAACAAGCTGTTGGATAAGTATTTGTTGTTATATTCTACAGACTATATTCGTGGAAATTAATGTTAAGCCGATATTTGGGATAAGCCAGTTTCTAACGCACTATTGGATTTCAGAACCAGGAGACCGAACTTCCTTTGGTGAAAAGAATAATAAAATTTGTTTTTGTTATATCTTCGCAAAGCAACCTTGATTTTATTTCATTTTATGTGCAAACCTTTTTGCATGTTTATTCTGACAGTATTATATAGTATTGGAAAATCCAATTAAATTGTTATATTCTTTTTGAAATTGGAATTGCAAATCAATGTTATTGTCGGTAGTTTAGAGTAATTTGTCGGTATAAATATGCAAAGGGATTTCCTAAATAAAATAAAAAGAAATTGCTTGAAGCTGTGTTGACTTAGACTTAGATCCTCCTACGACTGGGGGCGCATAGGGCAGTGACGGTTGACCTCCAACTTGATCGATCTTGTGCCGAAGACCAAAGTTCGTTCAGAGTGGTTCGGAGGCTCGTCGTCTCTTTCTCCAGGGATCGACCAAGTGTGCTGCGTTGTCTTCCACTTCTTCTAAAGCCGGGTGGGGTTTTTCTTTTCAAACTGTATTTCTTTTCACTTAGTGAAGCTCAGTTCCCTAGTACTCGTACTACCATTTCAATTTTGATTGAAGTTCCTTGTCAGCACAAGACGTTTTCACAAAGAAACTAGTCTCTTGTTTTCGTTATGGCATTTCATTACAATTATCATGTGTACAAACAGTCCAGGCGATCTCATTTAAAGTTTCCACTACACCACCTCACTGTCATCTGTTCCAAGCATTTGTGATCAGTGGTCTCTAGTTCTAGTCAGGTGACTATTAATGAAAAATATTAAGGGTATTTGGAGGAATAAACGGATTTCCCCAAAGTTGTGACCTATCTTCACCGTTGTTTATATACTGGAAAATGGTTCAATGTCAATTTCCAAAACAACTTTTGGTGCCATTTTTTAGAAAAACTTACATGTGTACGTGTATGCACATTTACCATAATTGATCGCTTAATAAGATAGATAACCGAAGCAGATTTCCTAGATCTGTAACAAAATTTTACACAAACACATAGTTCCAGTTTTTCAGTCATTTCGCACTTTTAGCAACTCACGAGGAAACGTATACCCGTACTCTACAGGTTGCCAAGCTGTATTTAGCAAATATATCTTGGTGCTTGCTTCAACTCCTGTGAAGCACACAGCAAGCCATCTCCTCCCTACAAATGGAGAATAATATCTAATCTTCAGTAGTAATGGTTTCTAATTATTCTTTGATGTGGTTTCTAACCAGAAAGCAAACTTTCTTATCACACCTGGTATGTATTTATGTATTAGTGGTTTCTAATTAGAAAGTAAGCTTTCTAATCACACCTCGTACATATTTCTATATTAACAATTCCTTAGATATTAAATGCGTATGCTACCAAACAAGAGGAGCTGAAACTAGAACCCGAGGAGTATGATAGCGGGGAAGAAAGTCCAAATGATGATGAAGATGAAGAAGAGACTAATGTTATTGATGATAAGGAGACTGAAGGTGGAGAAAGTGAGATTCTCATATTAGAAGAAGAAAACGAATTGAGAACTAGAGAAGTTAAGAATAAATGTTTTGAAGAAGAAGATAAAATTTGGAAGAATAAAGACAAATTAGAATTGGTGGACGCTTTAGAATTAGAAGCTACGGTATGTGTATTTTTGGTTTGCACCTGACCTTCTTTTATTTCCTCTTTTTTCAAGATTACTGTTTTTTCTGATTGCATGCAAAAGATTAGAAGGATTTGCGGAAACTTAGACGCGCAGGGACTTTTCGTCACTGATCAGTTTGAAAGTTTGATACCCACATTCTCTCCAGAAAATGGAAGCTCTAATATTTTTTTAAGGGTTGAAAATAACTGGAGAGCAATCTACTCCTCACCCGTGCCCGTCCTTGCTACCTGGTCCCATGTAACCCCCACGATATTGGCTAAAGATTTCAAGTGTCCAGTTTTGCCCAAAATTGTGGAGAAGTCCCAATAAATGTGACTCTTGGGGTAACACGACCCCCACTCACCTTCCCCAGGGCCCAGAAGGAATGAGCCGAAAAAAATGTGTTCCTGATGAGTTTGAAACTTAGACCCGCCCCCCGCCCCTACAGAAATTCAAAGTTCTAATGCCCTTTTTAAAGTTAGAAAATGATTAGAAGGCAACCTACCCTCCTCCCATGCCCATCCTTACTACTTGGTCCCCTGTAGCCCCCCCATGATGCTCGATCAAAATTTTAAGATATTCTTTTTTGTCCGAAACTATTGAAAATTCTCAATAAATATGGCTCCTGGGATAACATGACCCTCTCCTCCAGGGCCCAGAAGAAATGGGCCAGAAATTGTTTTATCTCTGATCAGTTTAAAACTTACAACCCTCCTCACCTCCAGAAATCGAAAGTTTTAGGACCCTTTATAAGGTCGAAAATGATTGGACTGCAACCTTTCCTCCACCTGTGCCCATTCTTGCTAGCATACTCCCCGCCTGTGACATCCATGATATTCAAAATTCTAAGATGTCTGTTTAATCCAACATGATTTAAAGGCCCAATAAATATTGCTCTGGGGATAATATGACCTTTGGGTCAATAGTAATTTAATATATAAATAAATAAAAAACAATTCGGGCCAAAAGTCTATCGAAAATGAGGCCCGAATAAGGGCCAATGAGCATATTTTTTTTTTTTTTTCAAACAGATTGAAGCTTAAAACTGTGAATCTCTAGGTTAAAGAAATCCTAATGTCCAAATGTAACTCTAGTTTGATGGTAAGGGGCTTCACGGAAACGGGATCCGGAAACAGCCAATTCTCTTCTGACGGGCTTAAAACATGTATATCGGCTTTAAGTCCTTGGCAATAGTTATCCCAGTGGACAGAAAAATTTGAAAAAATGGGTTCCCTAAAAATGGGACGAGGAACACTCAAAAAAATTTTTATTTTGGCCCCAGACTCCTTGTGGAGCCCGAGTATGGAGCCCGAAAATGGTTCAAAAACTTTTTTTGATTGACTTTAAACTTTCAAGGGCCCTTGCCTTAGCTAGGGGAACCGAACAGTTATCTTTTGGAGGGAGGATGGCGTTAGGGGGGCTTGGAAATTGGCCAAAGAACTTGTTTCCTCCGAGCAGTTTAACACTTACAACTGTAAGTCCCTAGACCAAGGGAACCTAATATGTATGCATGCTTATGCGATTAAGAAGACATTTCCATATTGGCTTAACATTAAAGTGCAAAGAAAACCTGAAAAAAACAAGAAAAATGAAGACCGAAAATCTTAAAAAAAATGGTTAATCGATTCGTTACATTGGAAAATACTACTACTACTACTAACAACTAACTGCAGCACCAAGTCGCCTGAGGCCAACACAGCTATGCACGCTCCTCCTCCACCCCAATCTATTCAAAGCCTCCCTTTTTACACCTGCCCACGAAGTTTCCATTTCCTTTACATCTTCCTTTATGACGTCCTCCCACCCCAGACCAGGACGACCTGCTTTCCGTTTAGCCCTAGACGGTTGGCCGAAAAGAACAATCTTCGGCAATCTGTCATCCTTCATCCGAACAACGTGCCCTAGCCACCTCAACCGTTCTTTCATTATAGCCCTAGAGAGTGGTATTGAACCATATTTTTCGTATAGGCCATTGTTTGAAATTAAATAAAAAAAAACAAGTTTTTTTTTACTGAAAGTAAGGAACGACGTTAAAACTTAAAACGAACAGAATTTATTCCGTATATGAAAGGGGCTGCCCCCTCCTCAACGCCTCGCTCTTTATGCTAAAGTTTTTTATTGTTTAAAAAAATAAAGTTGTGAGAAAGCGAAACTTTAGCGTAAAGAGTGAGGCGTTGAGGAGGGGGCAGCCCCTTTCATATACGGAATAATTTCTCTTCGTTTTAAGTTTTAACGGCGTTCCTCACTTTCAGTTAAAAAAAACTTGTTTCTTTTAGTTAATTTTTGAACATTTTTTAATTAATGCAGGTTTTGATTTTTGCTCACCGTACATGAATAATTAAAACGAAATGTACATATTAATTTTACTTTTATTCGGCTAAATGGTTTTCTTGAAAGTTGTTCAATTTTATTTACGAACGTTTTTATTAGTAATAAATATACGTAACTTACGAATTATCTTACGTAACGAACTTCTATATTCGTATATTTTTAATACGTATATAAGGGGGCTAACCCCCTAGTCAATACCTCTCTCTTTAAGCTAAAGTTTGAATTTTGTTCCAATTCTTTAAAAATGACCTCTTAATCACTAAGGCCGTTTATTTAGAATAAATAGCTCTTATGAAAGTACTAAAAAATCTTTGGCTTAAAGAGCGAGGTATTGACTAGGGGGTGAATTCAATCATATACGTAATATTTTCTGTTCGTTTTAAGTTTCGATGTTGCTGCTTACTTTCAATTGAAAAACTTGTTTTTTAATTTAATTTCTGGTCTTTTTTTAAATAATGCTGGGACATCCGGCGCCCCTTCATAGCAATGTCCCTTCCCTCATGGAAAGATTATCCCACATAACCCCCCCCTCCCCCACTACCAGAAAAATCCCCCTGAAAACTTCTGTATACTTCCCAATAGCAAATACTATATGTTACCATTGGGTAAAGTTCATAACTTTCATCCCTCCCACCGGAGACTTCGGGGGACCAAGTCATCCTAAAAGACATTGTTATCATATTTTCGACCATGCTAAACAAAATGGCTATCTCAAAATTTTGATCGGGTGACATTAGGAAAAATATGAGCGTGGGAGGGGGCCTAGTTGCCCCTAGTTTTTTGTTCACTTAAAAAGGGCACCAGAGCTTTTAGTTTCCGTTCCAATGAGCCCTCCCTCGATATTCTAGGACCACTGGGTCGATACGATCACCCCTGGGGGAAAAAAAAACAGAAAACAAATAAACCCGCATCCGTGATCTTTCTTCTGGTAAAAAATCCAAAATTCCACATTTTTGTAGATAGGAGCTTGAAACTTCAACAGTAGGGTTTTCTGATACGCTGAATATGATGGTGTGATTTTCATTAAAGTTCTATGACTTTTAGGGGCTGTTTCTCCCCTTTTTTCAAAAATAAGGCAAATTTTCTCAGGCGCGTAACTTTTGATGGGTAGGATTAAACTTGATGAAACATGTATATTTGAAATCAGCATTAAAATCTGATTCTTTGTATGTATCTATGAGTATCAAAAATCCGTTTTTTAGAGTTTCGGTTACCATTGAGCCGGGTCGTTCCTTACTTACAGTTCGTTACCACGAACTGTTTGATACGGTCTGTCAACCGGGTACCCAGAACAATCTTTGAGCAGTTTCTCTGGAAAAGATCTAGAAAATCTACATCCTTTTTTCGGAGCGTCCATGCTTCAGAGCATTATTTGACCGCTGTCATCACTGAAGCTTCTAATATTTTAATATTGGTTTGCAGACTTATCTTCCTATTATTCCAAACTTTTTAACTGTGAGAAAACACCCTGAGCCTTGGCTATTCTACTTTTAACATCTTCACTGCTCCCACCATCTTTACTAATAATATAACCCAGGAAAATTAAGCTGCCGATTTTATCGATCCTTTCGTTATCTAATGTTACCTTTTCATTTCCATTGTTCCTAGAATTAGTAACGTAGTCTTTCTGATAATCTTCTCGAAGCTTATTCTAGCACCCTGAACTTGCAAAACCTCTAAAACTTCATTCATTTTGCTCACACTTTCATCTAGGATGCTTGAATCATCAGCATAATCTAAGTCCAGGGAGTTTTTCCTCCTACCAGGAGACCTTGTCTTAGTTGATTTCCAAAAAGCTTTTGACCTGGTTGACCACACCACCCTAATTCGTTCACTATTGGTTAACTTTGAACTTGATCCTCTGTCAGTAAATATTGTTATATCGTTTCTTTCGAATAGATCTCAAGTTGTTAAATACAAAAATATTTTCTCTAACCCCCTCCCTATATATTGTGGAATTCCTCAAGGAACCTTATTGGGGCCACTTTAATTTCTTGATATAATTAACGATGTTAGTAGAGAGTTCCCCCAAAAGTGGAAATAGGTGGATTACTTGTCGATCCTTGAGGTATGTCATAGTAATATTAAAAGTGATCCTCTTGGAATTATAATACACACTTCAGATGAAGTTATGAACCTAAACTTGAAAGTAAATTCCACCAAATCAAATATAATGACGATAAATTTTTTGAAATCCTCTCCCGCTTTCCTTGACCCTATCCCACCCAAAATGCTTGTGAAACATGTTAAACTCCTTGCTGTCACAATTTCAAATAATCTTAAGCGGGACATGCATGTTTCTAATATTGTTAAACAAGCAAACGTTTCATTATCCCTCCGCGTTTATTTATCATTTATCTGACCGCTATTCAAATATGCATGTCTGGTTTGGCATCTGAATCTTTCAAGTGAACTTAGCGACAAAATCTAGTTGGTCCAAAAGTGTTCGCTCAGGATAATTTAGAAAGAGGGCGAAATACCGTACTCCTTCCTCCTTAAATCTGCACGTATTACCACGTTAAAAGAAAGGAGAGTACAAATTTGTTTGCGTTTTGCTAAATCCGCAATATATAATCCTCGTACTGAGGACATCTTTCTGTTTTACATGTCCCTATTAGACCCCGTCTCCCCCGCTTAGCTTCCTTTGCAATTCCAACATATTCACCTATCCATACCGTTACTGAGAGCTTCCGGAAGTTTTATCCGCTTTATTTTGGAACACCTAAATAATCACTCAACTATGCTCTGTACCAAAATTGACTCCTCAGTAACTTATTTTAGTCGTTGTGTTTGTTGAAAATAATCAAGTGTCATTTTTTTTTCTCTTCATCTCTGTACCTTTAATTTTCCCTTTTGTTGACAATACTTTTTTCTAAACTTCTATTCTAAAATATAATATGAAATCCCTTTAATTGTATTCCTTTCTCCGGCTTTAATTATATCTTTTGTAAGTTTATTTGGGTTGATTTTAAGGTTGTTTTTTTTATTTAGTTTACCTTGAGTATAATTTTAGAAATGTTTTTCTTCTTGACTGTTATTTCCTTTTATCCCCTTCCCCTTCTCCCTCTATTCTTCTGTTTCCATTCTAGCCATTTGTTAAATTCTTGAACATTTTTATGCTTGATTGGTGTTTCTTTTCTTGCTGTGTTATTTGTTTCTACGTTTTGCTTTGTCTATTTCTTTTTGACATATGAAGCGAATTCGGCTCTATTAGAGCTTATGATAGCCTTTGGAAAATAGATATTATCTTATCTTATGCCTCATTCGATTCTTCCATTCCCTTTCCCGTGCTCCTTGAGACAAGGTCCATCAAAATAATCCATATAAAGGGGGATAGAACAGAACCCTGCTTAAATCCTGATTTATTACAAAACTAGCTGCTAACCTCATTTCCTACCTTAACCGCAGCAGTGTTATTCTCGTACATATCACTAATCACTTTAATATATTTGTCTGGTATACCATACAAGGATAAAACCTTTACTATAGCTCTTCTATCAACAGAATCGAACGCTTGCTCATAATCTATAAAAATGAGCACCAAAGGTGTTTGAAAACTCAGGCACTTTGAAATTATTAACCTAAGAGGAAAAATTTGGTCGACAAATCCTCTACCTTTTCTAAAACTGCACTGTTCTTCTTTGAAAACTTTGCCTATAACATCTCTCAGTCTAAAAAGTATCATATTACTAAGTAATTTACTACCTACAGAGACCAGACTAACGCCTCGATAATTACCACACTCACTTTTATCACCTTTCATATAAAGTGGCTTAATTAAGGTTTTCCTAAAAATCGTTAGGTACTTTTCAAAAATCATATTCATAATCTTCATTAACTTATTTCTAACCTCAGAGCCACCATATTTAAGAAATTCGTTTACCACCCTATCAGCACCTGGAACCTTACTATTTTTTAATCATTTTAGTACTGTCGCTAATTCCTCCTCAGAAAACTTTTATTCCAAGCTTTTTAACTGTGAGAAAACACCCTGAGCCTTGGCTATTCTACTTTTAACATCTTCACTGCTCCCACCATCTTTACTAATAATACTACCAAGGTAAGTGAAGCTGCCCACCTGATCAATCTATGAGCCATCTCTGAATTTTTTACGAGCATCCCTTCAATAAGAACCATATTGAACGCTGTAGCGTTGCCTATATGTAAGGCCATACGGCTCCAATGTTTTATTATTTATTTATTGTTATTTTTTTTCCAGCGGCACTTCATATGGAAGGGGTCGTCGTAGAAACCTTAAAGGGGGCTTATTCGATTGGAAATCGAGAGTTCTAGTGCCCGTTTTAAGAGTCGAAAGTAATTGGAGGGCAACTAGCCCCCCCCCCCCGCCAATTATTCCCCCAAACACATCCAATAAAAATTTGTAGATAGCCATTTTGTTCAGTGTAGTTGATTTCCAGATAGAAAATATGTTTTTGAGGACACTCCCCCACAACCCTTAGGGCAAGGGTTTTAAGTTATGCCCTGGGGGCATATAAGGTTTTTATAGAAAGTGTTTTCGTAGAAACTTCAAAAAAGGCTCATTCGATTGGAAATTCAAAAGGATCTTTTTAATAGTCGAAAGTGATTGGAGAGCAATTAGTCCACCCCCCCCCCCGCCATTCGGTACCCCACACCCCGCCACTCAAAATTTTGAGTTAGTCATTTTGTTCACCGTAGTTTATTTTAAGATAGAAAATATGTTTTTGAGGAGGACACACCCCCAGAACCCTCAGGGCAAGGGTTTTAAGTTATGCCCTGGGGGCATATAAGGTTTTTATAGAAGGCAGTGTCGTAGAAACTTCAAAAAAGGCTCATTTGTTTTCAAATTCAAATGGCTAATGCCATATTTAATAGTCGAAAGTGATTTGATGGCAACTAACCCCCCTCTCACGCCCCCCTTTTCCCCAAACACATCCAATCAAAATTTTTAGACCGCCATTTTATTAAACGTAGTTTTAAGTTCTGGAAATTCGGTCTTTGAGGATGCAACTCCCCCCCCCCCAGCCCTCAGGGCAAGGGTTGTAAGTTATGCCCTGGGGGCATATAAGGTTTTTTTATAGACAACATTGTCGTATAAACTTCAGAGAGGGCTCATTTGATTTAAAATTGAAAGTTCTAGTTCACTTTTTAAGCGTCAAAAGATATTGGAGGGTAACCAGCTTCCCCCCCCCCCCTAAACCCTATTTTCCCAAATGCATCCAATAAAAATTTTAATATAGCTATTTTATTAAAAATAGTTCAAAGATCATGTAACAAAAAATCCGGTGTTGACACAACCCACCAGGGCCCGGGGGCAGGCGTTTTTAGCTATGCCCTGGGGGCATACATTGTTCTTATGGAAGAGATGCTCGTATTAACTTCAAAGAGGGATCATTTGATTGGAAATTGAAAGTTCTAGTTCACTTTTAAGAGTCAAAAGAGATTGGAGGGCACCAAGCCTCCCCCCCTCCCTTTACGCCCTTTTACCCTCAAACCCATCCGATAAGAACTTTGAGATAGCTTTTTTTTAAATAGTTAAAAGACCATATAACGAAAACTCAAGGGTCAACACAGCCCCCCCCCCCCAGGGCCCGTGGGCAGGTGTTGTAAGTTATGCGCTTGGGGAATATATGGTTCTTATTGAAGGGATGCTCGTAAAAAATTCAGAGATGGCTCATTTGATTGGAAATTGAAAGTTTTAGTTAAGTTTTTTCGAGTCAAAAGATCATGGAGGGCAACTATCCCCCACGCCCCTATTCCCCAAATACATCAAATAAAATTTTGAGATAGGCATTAAGTTAAAAATTTATTAAAAGTCAGATAACAAAATCTCGGGTGTCATCACAACCCCCCAGGGCCTGGGGGCAGGCGTTGTAAGTTATGCCCTGGAGCATATATGGTTCGTACGAAAGGGATGCTCGTATAAACTTCAGAGAGGGCTCATATGATTGGATATTGAAAGTTCGAGCTCACTTTTTAATAGTCAAAAGAGATCCAAGGGCAGCTATCCCCTAACCCATCTGATGAAAACTTTACAATAGACATCTTGTTAAAAACAGCTCAAAGGTCGGAAAAGAAAAAATCCACATAAGAGAAAATCCGGTGTCAATAGAACCCCCCAGGAAACAGGGAAAGGCGTTCTAAGTTCTGCCCTAAGGACATGTATGGTTCTTATGAAAGGGATTCTCGTATAAAATTCATAGAGGGCTTGTTTGAATATGAATATCTAGCTTAAAATGAAAAAAAATATCTTCCTATTGAACTATAAATGAAACTTAAGACGAACAGAAATTAAATAAACAATCAATGTAAACAAACAGACAATAAATATTAATGTAAATTAATGAATAAATCTTAAAACGAGTGAAACTTAAATTGAATACGCAAATCAAGCTTGAAACGAACAAAAATCACCACAAACAAGAGTTTGGGTATGACCTCCTTCTCTCACTGAAAAAGTCGAAGACATACTGTGTCATTGGTGCTTTACTGCAATCTATATGTGCCTTGAACAGTCTTGGAAAGTATAAACAACATCAAATTGAATATTTGATGAATAATGATGTTAACTGTTAAAAGATCCATTAGTTCAAGAATTTATTTCATTGTAATTTTATTTTTATTTTCAATGCTGTAAGAAGTGGCAAAGAATTTGCCATTTGTAATATAATTCATTTTCAATTAAGTGCCAGTGACGCAGTAGGCTTTTGGTTTTTATTTACAGTTAAGGAGGGGGGCAGTATCCAAACTCTTGTTTGTAGTGAAATTTAATTCGTCTTGTACAACTTTAGAAAGAACTAATAAATTAAAATGAATATTTGATTTATAATGATATTAATTGCTGAAAGATCATCAGTTCAAAATTTAACTATAATTTTAATGTTTATATCTAGTATTAATTACAAAAGAAAATATTTGTAATAAAATTGGTTTTCAGTAAAGCGCCAATGACACAGTATGTTTTAGACTTTTAAAGTGAGAGAAGGAGGTCATACCCAAACTCTTGTTTGTGGTGATTTTTGTTCGTTTCAAGCTTGATTGGCGCATTCGATTTAAGTTTCACTCGTTTTAAGATTTATTGATTAATTTACAGTAATATCTATTGTATGTTTGTTTGCAATGATTGTTTATTTAATTTCTGTTTGTTTTAAGTTTCATTTATACTTCAATAGAAAGATATTTTTTTCATTTTAAGATTGATATTCATATTCAATCTAAGCATTACTAGCTTTAAGATCTATTTATTCATTTATATTATTACTTGTTGTATGTTTTTGCTATGATTGCTTATTTAATTTCTGTTCGTTTTGGGTTTCATTTATTTTTTAATAGTAATTGTTGGTCTATTTTATTTTGAATTTTAAAAGTTATTTTTATATGTTGAGAAAAAGTTGAAAATTACCTTTAATTCTATTTTAAAAAAACATTTTTCGGAAAGTTTTTTTTTTTTTAATTAATCAGAAAACAAATCTTCCTTCACATCCAAGGTATCACAAACTTTTTCATTTTCCTCTATATCTTTTCCTGTAACTCTATCTCGGTTAAGCAAATTCTCAAAATATTCGGCCCATCTCTCTTTAGTTTTTTCCTTATCGCTAATTGCAGCCCCATTCCTATCTTTAACTAGGCCAAGTCCGGATTGACTACTCCCTCTCAATTTGTTAACATGCCAGTACAATATTTTACTACTATGCCGTCTAGCTGCATCTTCGAGATCCTTGGCAATTTTATCCAGGGCCTCCACTTCAAACCTCCTTAGTTCATATTGTACGGCTTTCTCGACTTTCTTTACATTCCTTTTATTTTCATATGATCTATCACTCAGATAATTCTTGTACAAGTACCTTCTCATTTCTATTAAACATAAAGCTATTTCACTAATATTCTTAGCTGCAGTCCTAGCTTTCTTCCCTAAGACACCTTCAGCAACTTCACAAATTATTTTTCTAAAATTATTCCAACCATCTGCCACATTATCAAATTTTAAACTCTCAACTTTAGTATTCAAGTGTTCCTGGAAAGTTTCTCTCAGAGTCTCATCCTGGAGTCTACCAACATCATAACTTCCCGGGAGGTAGTTACCCTTCCGAAATTTGAGCTTTAAATTAACCCTTGACACTACTAGATGGTGATCTTTACTTTTAACATCAATAACGGCACTCCTATATACCCTAGTATCTTGTATTGGTCTTGGCAGTCTTTGGTTTACTATAACATAATCAATAAGGTTTGCTGTCTTACCATCACGTGAATACCATGTTAACTTATGAGCCATTTTATGACCAAACACCGTATTGGTTATAACTAGATTATTATGCTTACAGATTTGCAAAAGTCTTTAGCCATTACAGTTTTCTTTCCGTACACCAAATTTACCTAGGCTAGTATACCCTATATTCCTATTCCTACCGGCCTGTGCGTTAAAATCTCCCAATAAAAACACCTTATTTTTGCCTCGGGCCCTGTTTATTTGCTCCTGTAACTGTAAATAAAATTCATCTGAGTCACTAGTATCTCCATCATTTGGTTTTACAGGGGCATATACTACTATAACAGATACCCTGAACTTTTTTGTCATAAAATGAGCAATTAGTATTCTATTATTAATACCTTCCCAGCCTAAACAAGACTCAGCAGCTTCCTTATTCATCATGAGCCCTACTCCCTGTCTATGTACCCCATCCTTCCTGCCTAAGTGAGTTAACTCTATATCACCTAATTTCAGGCTTCCTACTCCTGTGATATGAGTTTCTGAAACCTCTAAGAAGTCCAATTCGAAGCATCTGAATTTGTCAGTCAAAATGTCGATACGATAGCTATTTTGTAAGGTCGTAACAGTCGAAGCTGCACTTTCCATGTTCTTTAAATCATTGGAATTATTTTGGCCACAGGAAAAGCAATGATCCCGGATATCAGTGCCGGACGGGGATCACATATCTTCTCAAGTCTACATCGAAGTGCTTAAGCCGGCTTAGAACTGGACAGCAAGAAGTCCCAGGAACCTCCAGTATGAATGGAGGCTTTGTGCAATCCTGGGCCCATCTTGGTCACAACATGGTTTTCAGCACTTGGCGATACTCTTCGATCAACAAGAGTTGAAATCCTGCACAGACAATCTCAAGCCTATTACCTTTGACTCATTATATATTTATGCCTACAAATATTATGCTACTACGGGGAGGCAGCCCATAATAGATAAATTAGCTAGGAAGAGTTACGCCTATTAGGAAAAAAAGCGTATTGTTTTTCTGCATATCTTCTATAATTTACCAGAGATTAAAGTATATCGCGTGTTTAGTCAAATGCAACTTTTTCTTGAAATTAGTTGTAAAGAATACGGCACTGGACTTAACAGTCCTTACTAATGGCGCTGATCATGGCCCTTCAGCCAGGAAGTGCAATGGGGGGGGGGAGGGGCTGGAGGCCAGCTATCCTACGCTTTCGCACACTCTTCCTGTCAGGGGTTTCATATTAGTGGTGCTTAAATCAAAGATGAAAATTCTTCATCGCATCGAAAACATAATTAGTTAAAGCAGCAGGAATTTGAAATTTTTTTTTTGGGGGGGGGGGGGTTACAATAGACTAAGCTCGTGCGGGAATGATATTAAAAAATTATTTGGTAAGTTGAAAAAGGAGTACCTAGGACTGTAAGAAAATTTAGACTTGAGGAGAAGGAGCTTGGCCTCATGTTCGCTCCTCCTGGGTACCTCCTTGCAACCATCAAGTATAAACACCTTGTTGCGCTGAAGTATATTCATAATAAGGATGAACTCATAAAATTGGATTACTCCCTGGCTATGCCCCGCGCGATTTATAATAATAAATTTTGTACTATAACCCAAAAAAGGCCATACAGCACAGTATTCTTAAATACACTCCACAAGAAAAATAACATAAATATCTAACTTCTCCCCCCCCCCCTCTTCCCAGCAAAAAAACAATCAAGTTTCACTCATTGATGTCAACGCTTCATTTACATATTCACATAACTGCCTGATTGTCCTTTTTACAGTCGTCTGATGGATCCCTAGGAACTCAAAGTACTACCATCCTCAAAATACATTCCCCTTAAAAGAGAAAGTTGCTGGTACTCGGCGAGAATATGGGCCACATCGTCAATACCTAGGTTACATATGGGGCAAGAGTAATCCGCATCTGCATCTGGAGTCATCCTTTTTCTTTAAAATACTCTTTCTATTTTTTAGTGGCAGG
Organism: Artemia sp. Qi Xiang Cuo; assembly: GCF_049724085.1. NCBI lineage: Eukaryota > Metazoa > Arthropoda > Branchiopoda > Anostraca > Artemiidae > Artemia > Artemia sp. Qi Xiang Cuo. The sequence continues at coordinate 4,527,578 of NC_142811.1, forward strand.
CAATTCGCTTGAATCCGAAACTAAGCCCTCAACGTCTCCCCCGGTAATCCTAGCTTAAAATAATATTGAAATCCAAATATCTCTTTTGCTTGGGAATAAAACTTCAATGTCTCAGATGTTTTAACTGACTGGGTCCACATTTGGTCTTCCTGGTCTTTTATTCTTTCTATAGGCTTAGCCAAAAACGGCTCATCCTTACCAGGGTCCTAGCCCCTCATTCCAAATATAAGATAATCCTACTCCATCTAAAACAATTTTTATTTGATAGGGCCACAATCTTTTACGTTTCGACTGTAGCATCTCCAGATAAGCTGTTTTTGCTAACCTATCTTCTGGCAGACTTAGAACTTTTAGCCAGTACCGGATCATCTGTGCTAATCTACTCATTCTCAGCGAAAATATTCCTAGGTCACCTTTTATTGCCTGATTATGGGTCGTTAGGTGAAGACCAATTAATCTTTTAAAGTTTTGCAGCTGAATTGATTCCAATTGTGCTGCCGGGTCATGCCCCCAGAGTTCAGCTCCGTAATCGATAGTAGGTAAAAATTTAGAAATAAAAACATATTTATGCATTTTTAGATCTTTTATACTTGAAAGCCTTGAATTACGTAAAATGGCAGCTGAAACTGCTTTCCCTCTCTTAATCATCTCTTTTACATGATCTTTCCATCCTCCTTTTGCTGAAAGTGTTACTCCCAAATATTTAAAATTTTCGCTCTCTTTTACTTTTTCACCTTTATAATAAAATTCTACTTTTTGATCATCTGTATTCGCGGTCTTTATTATGTTGAACACTAGTTTCTTTCTATCTAGATATTCTTCTAATATACTCAATAATATCTGGAGCTCCTCTGGTGACTTGCCTATCACCGCATCATCAGCAAAAAGCAACAGAGATAATGCCAGGTTCCCTAATGACACCGTAGGGGCCCATACCTTTTTAAAGGGTCAACAATATCATTTATATACAACGTGAACAACCTGGGCGAAATACTGCTACCCTGTTTTACTCCTTTTCTAATTTCAAATGGTGACGATAATCCCTTCCCTAAAACTTTCACTATAACGAATGTCTTTCTATACATATCAGCTGATATCCTAACGAAAATTCTTGGTAGGCCTACCTTTAACAGTTCTAAGTACAGTAGAGTCCTATCAATACTGTCGAAGGCCTTTTCTAGATATAAAAATGCAACGTAGAACTTATTCTTCCCCTTTGCATATTTCTCTACAAGTAACTCTAGGACTAAAACCTTATCATTAGCATTATATCCATCTCGAAATCCTGCCTGCTCCTCCTTCAAAATCCTATATTTTTCTAACCAATGAGCTAATCTAGAATCTAGTATTCTTTATAATATTTTGCTAAGACTAGGTACTAAAGATATCGGTCGATAACTGCTGTGATCCGCCGGGTCTCGTTTTTTGAATAGCGGCAAAACCAAGGATATTTTCCGCGGTGAGGGCTATTCTCCAGAAGCCAGAGCTCGGTTGAAGATAGCCAAGAAGATGGGCATAAATAGAAGTCGGAATTGTTTCAAGATCTTTGTTGGGACACCATCGGTACCAGGTGCTGATCCACCTTCCATGGCGCTTATGCATTCTTCGATTTCTTCTTTCGATGCGGGTTTTATCAGATCGTAATCGTGTTTTTTCAGTTGGAGGCTGATCTCCTTCTCTGTATTCGATAGTTCGTCGCTGAACCAGCAGTCAAATGATAGTCTTCCTTGACCGCGTCGTTGTAGTATGTCGGCTATGTTTTCGGATCAGGTACTTTTGGCTGTGCTAGGTACTCCAGAAAGACCACATATCACTCTTTACATAAAACTGGATCAGCTCCTCCTTACCTGTTTGAATAACTAGTCTCTTCTTCTGTTTTAAAAGGCGTTTATACTCCCGGCGAACATTTTTAAAACTTGTTACTAGCCTAACCCTATTTTCCTCTTTTTCCTCTTCCCTCTAAATCTCCAATTCTTTAATCGATTCTAATTTTTTATTTTACATTCCTCATCAAAGAATTCTAAATCCTTACAACCTCCTTTTATTTCCTAGAACTGGGCCTGCTATTTCATTTAAAATCTCCGTGAACTCTTCGGTCAATCTATCTTTGTTATTCACCTTCTCTAATTCACTTAGACTTATAGCTACATCGTCCTCTGAAAACGCTTCATTAATTTAACTTTTTTTCTCTGTAGACATTCCCTAGGTATCTGACGTCTAACATTTTCAATATATATCTGATTTTCCCTTAAAATATCCCTCCTATGGGGCGCACTCATTGATCTAATTTCTAAAAATACCGGTAAATGGTCCGATCCTACTAGCTTAAGCACATCCACATTAAGGTCCACATTCACTTAAACTTGCGTTAGCCCCAGATACGCATGTAAACTCGCCCCGAGTTTTATCCTTTCCAAATCTTCCATTTCCAATCATCAAACCCGATTCTGCGCATAGTGTCAGCAACCGTCTTCCCCATTGATTTATTTTTTGTTTTTCATCCCTGCTAACTCTGGGAATCCTGTAGACAGCTGGGACTGTGGATGGAATACCTGGAATTAACACATCTTTTAATTCAACTTCATCACTAGTATAAGCCTTAAAATCATCCATTAATATCAATCTATCATTTTCAAATTGAGCTTTTTTTTCATCTATTTCTTTTTCCAGCAAATTCCATGTAACTTCATTTCGGTACCAACTATTTTGAGGCGGAATATAAATCGATCCTATTACAATACACAGTCCATCTAAAATATTCTAATCTAATAACATTTTCTGATTTACCTTTCAGCTTTGTATAACTTTTGAAAGACTCAAACACTTATCAACACTACAAGGCCTCCGAAATAACGATTGTTCAAAGCTAGCTCTCGCGATAAACTTTCCGCACTGAAACCTCCTACTTTTGGAGTTTCACTAGGGCAATGCCAGGTTTCTATTAATGCTTCAAAGTCAAAATTTGACAACTCACTTTCCACAGAACTTAACTTATTTTTTATACCCTGTACATTCCAAGATACAAACTCCAGGGTTTGTGTATGGCCCGATTCTATAATCGGTAATAATCGTTGCTCCTAGACCTATTAATACCCCTCTACTGCCAAGGTTGGTTCTCTGTAGCTGCCTGAACGGGTGTGTGTATTGTCTTTAGCTTGGTGGTCAATTGCCACCAGTAACCCGGCTTGTCGATGGCTCTTTGTTTCTTTGCCGCACATTTCTAGCGGCGCAACTATAAGTGTTGTTGACGGGGCTAATCTCGCTGCTCTTACGACCTTTCCCTGTTCCTACTGTTTTTGTCAAGTTGTTGTTTCTTTCTAAGTATGACGTAGGTAATTTTGGAGACCACACTGCCTTTCCATGACGATAAATAAATACAAGTTCAAATAGGGATAAAATCCTTTTAATAGACAGTGATTTTCTCAAACAGTGATAAAATTTCACAAAAAATGCTAGATATTTCGTTCACATATGCAGTGACCGTCATCAGTAGTAACAATAAACTAAAACAATTAAAAACAATAGTTTATATTCGAAATAAAATAAAATACATATTGTTTAATAATCTAATTCTTTTCAAAGCATAAGCGGAAGCTAGTCTGTTTGACCTTCTTGGAACCTGTTCATTAGCGTTGAATGAACTAACACTTGGGCAGAGGTTAACTACGTTGGGTGAATTGAACTTTATCAGATTTTAATAAATTATCGTAGATAGGGTCCAAACCAAATTCACTTGTGTCACGATTTAAAGCTATATTCTTGAATAATTTTTGTTTATTTCAAGAGTTTCACGAAAATTTTGCTTTAAACCCCGGTCCCTAGAAATCAAACAGACATTATCGAACAAAATAAAATGGTCTGTAAAATTAAAAATATGTTCCGAAAGGGCTGAAGTAAAATCTTCATGCTAGAATCTTGCTTTAAAGCCGATGAAATAGAATCTTTATGCTGTAATAATCTCATTTCCAAATTCTGGTTATTACGTCCCACATATGAGCTTCCGCAAGTACATGGGATCTGATTGACCCCACTTTGTTGCCCTAATGAAGTTAGATCCTTCCCAGAATTTAGAAAACTACCCAAAGTATTATTATTCTTTAAAGCTACCTTACCATATGTACCCGGGCTAAGTGAAAAATTTAAAATAATTGTACAGAGTAATGGTCTAAGGTAGGTCTTTCTAATTTCCTAAACTGAAAAATAGCATTTTGCTCCTCGTCCAAACCATCATTCCTGAAAAAATCCTTAAGCTCCCTCCCTTCCCCTTCCGTCTTGTAAGTAATTTTGACATAAAGTTTTCTGTACCATTTTATAGGTAGAAAGTCCCCCAACTGAAGTCCTTACTGACTCTGAAGAATGTGAGGATATTTTGAACATTTCTGATGAAGAAGATGACGTCATTCTTATCCACCAAGCCAAACACGAATCGAGTATGTAAATCTTGTACTGGCTACCTACATTGTATTATTTGTACTGCGTTTTATTTTATTTTTTATTTTATATATTATCTACCTTAAGTCTTAATAAAAAAAAATCCCATAATAAAAAAAAACATAATGTAATGAGTGCTATATGGTCGTTCAAGAGGGTATTCAGACATTATTTAATTAATGATAAAGCTTTTTTTAGCTTTCGCCAGTCTATTGGGATAAGATTATGTTTTACTGATAAACGATCATCTCGAGTAAAAGAAAAAAAAAAGAAACAAATTCGTGTAAAGTATAGCGAGTCTGCATGTCTTATATGTTAGGTACAATTATTCTGCATATTATGTATTAAGAACTGTTTTCTAACTTCATGTTGTCAAAATACTTTACCCCCCCCCCCCCGTTAATGTGCAAATATATAGCCTAAATTATATATTTTCCATCTATTCTGTCACTTCTCTTTGTCTTGTCTCGCGCTAAGCTGAAAGAAACTAACGAAAAAACAGTCTTATAATGAGTCAATGAATGAACAACTTGAACGGTCGGGGGTTTATCAAACAAGTACCGAATAAAAAAGAAACAAAAAACAACACATTAATAAATGAAAAAAAAATCCGAATATTTCAACTCCACATCCGGGAGCCTTTACCAACGAAGAAAAAAAGACAAAACAAATGAATAAAATTCATCTTAATAGGGAATTTTTTACTAATTAATTTTTTTTTTTTTTTTTATTCTTTGTCACTGCTTTGTTTAAATTAATCATGTTTTTCTTATTTCTCGTAAATGGAAAAGCAGTGTGGTCGCAAAAATTATTTAAAGAAAAAAGGCGTGAAAAAAAATTATTAGAAAAAAAGGCGTAGGTAATAAAAAACTGACGAAGACGACATTGCCATTCCATCATACAAAATATAAAAAGATAACGAGGAATTTTCCGAAGACAGTGAATAAAATATCATTTTATATTCACATATAAATAATGTCATAGTACATAATAATATCAACAATATCATTTCTAATATCAGTAAATAATATCATAATATCAATTATGATATTATAATAATATAAATTACCAAAATATTTTGATTGTGTATTAACAGCCGCCTATATTTGAATAATATTCGTATTATAATATTATAACAATTATATATATAATATCATAATATTACTATAGTACTTGCAGGAAGAATATAGGAAAAGAAGAATTAGCTGTTTATTATCCTTACTTTTTCATATAAAACGAGAAAAAATAAAATAAAATTGTCAGTAGCATCTAGTGACCCTTAATAGGTTTATAATAACTATTGTTTTCATACTTACGCCCAAGCCCTGGAGAGAACTGGTGCGTGAGCAAGATAATAGTTCTGCGTAGTTATAGACCATTCTTGAGCCCTATTTACCCAAAAAATATTATACTTGAAATTAGAAGAAATTATAACCTTTGTAGCTGTTCATATGTTTAATTCTTTTTTTTCATATTTTTGGCTATAAATGCGTTCAAAACTATGGTTTAGAGGGCCTAAGAACTCTATATCTGAGTTCAAGGCAAAATCTGAGTCAAAGCTTTGTATTATGAGCGTCTTTCTTACTAAATCTTTCGACTGAATAAGGATGATAACAGCCATAATAGTTACAAATATCCATAGTTCATTTTAGAAAACTTGCTAATTTTTAGCATTTTATTTGTTAAAAAAATTCCAAAATTTTTTGCCATATTTAGGACATTTCTTCTTTAACAATTGAGTACAGGGGAACTGTGCTCCCTTTTCAACCTTTGGTGCAGGTATAATTTGGCTTATGTATAACTGGACTGGGTGAAGCTTTGGTTACAGCTCTAGGCTGCCTCATGCATAATTAGACTGAATGCAGCTGTTCTGGCTCTTTCATAACTAGACGGGTGAAGCTATGGGTGCAGCTGTTGGCTGACTTGGGTAAAACTAGAACGGATACAGCTATAGTCTGGTCTGTGGATAACAAGACTGGGTGTAGCTATGGTTGCAGCTCTAGCCTGTTTTGTCCATAACTAGACTGGATGCACTTATTCAGGTTCTTTCATAGTTAGACGGGATGAAGCTTATTGGTGCAGCTATAGTCTGGCTCGTTCATATATAGATTGAGTAAAACTGTGGATCCTGCTCATGCATAACTAAACGGGGTGAAAAAATGGGTGCAGCTCTAGATTGTCTAGGCAAAAAGTCTCTCTCTCTCTCTCTCTCTCTCTCTCTCTCTCTCTCTCTCTCTCTCTCTCTCTCTCTCTCTCTCTCTCTCTCTCTCTCTCTCTCTCTCTCTCTCTCATCTCTCTCTCTCTCTCTCTCTCTCTCTCTCTCTCTCTCTCTCTCTCTCTCTCTCTCTCTCTCTCTCTCTCTCTCTCTCTCTCTCTCTCTCTCTCTCTCTCTCTCTCTCTCTCTCTCTCTCTCTCTCTCTCTCTCTCTCTCTCTCTCTCTCTCTCTCTCTCTCTCTCTCTCTCTCTCTCTCTCTCTCTCTCTCTCTCTCTCTCTCTCTCTCTCTCTCTCTCTCTCTCTCTCTCTCTCTCTATCTCTCTCTCTCTCTCTCTCTCTCTCTCTCTCTCTCTCTCTCTCTATCTCTCTCTCTCTCTCTCACATTCTCTCTCTCTTTCTATATCTCTCTCTCTCTCTAACTCTATATATATCTCTATCTAAAAAACACTCTATCTATATAGTTTTGCTCCCTCTTTCAGTTTAAATTGATATATAGCTTTGGGCGTTATTTATATTGTGCTTTTGAGAATAATTATTTATACTTTTCATTTTTTTTTGGGGGTGGGGGATAAGATTTTAGATTTTGTGGGGATAAAAAATGATTATCCTCTTGTCGCTTGTCATTAATTTGTGATTTAAAACTTGTCGTTTGTTAAAACAAAACGTAAATTTCTTAATGAGTACTTATGTTTACTTTCTTAAAGGTGACTTCATGCTCTATGTCAATGATGATGATGCTGATAGTGACTCATAAATCCATTAGTTCAATCGAAAGTGCATCTCTAAGGTTAAACTAGAATATCCATGCTGCCTTATTTGGAGTCAGATAGGACTATATTTTATCTTTTTTTTTCTGTATCCTTCTATCATTTAGGTGGAAACTAAAGTTATTTTTATTTAAAACTTGTTTGGATTAATTTATTGAAAATTTATGGTGTACAAATAGGCTTACTTAAAAAAAATTTTGTATGTATGATTTTAATGGATTGTCTGTTCTTTGAGTCGTTCAGAAGTTGAATAATTTGAGGCAATTTTTTCTTATTGTTTGATATCTTACAGTTTTAGTGTTAGGTTGAAGTGTATCCTTTAACAATATAAGGTTTAATATCCTCAAATTTCAATTCAATACCCCAGCCTTGAGGCAAAACTAAGTAGGCTTATTAAAATAAAACTTTGAAAATTCTCATTTATGAAAAGAAAAGCCCCTCCCCCCATCCAAAACAAGTCTTTAGCCGAATTCTATATTTATCTTGATGCATAAAATATTCTCATGGAAATTTTTGTTCTGCAGATGCAAGTTTGACCCAAAAAAGGATATGTTTTCAGAAAAGGGTGCCATTTCACGGAATCGTGGAGAGTTGGCGGCTGATTTTTCTTCTGTTTCTCAAATGAAGATGCAAAAAGAGGTGTCTTCAAAACTTAGTGGGGGGGGGGGGTAGTTTTGGTTATATGGGTGTAAATTTAAGGAAAAATAATCGAAAAAATATGAGACGGCATTGGGGGGGGGGGGGGGCAGATTTTACTCCACTGTTTGAAAAAAATAACCCGTTACTTGTATTAAGTAGTCAAACTAACTTAAACATTTTTCTTTAGTTATTTTTAATCTTATTCTTGTAGTGTTTGGTTAAGGTGTATCCATTGTAACATAATAATTAATACCCTGGAAAGTCTCCACTCTACCCCCCAGGCGTGAGACTGGTGGACTTACCAGAACTATAACTTTTGAATTATTCATTTAAAAATAGAAAATCCCCCTCAGTCCACCTTCAAATAATGTCTCTATCAGTTTGGAGTTTCACTATGCAAATGCAACTTTTACCCAAAAAAGGATGTATTCTCAAATGGGGTGTGAAACACGAAAATGCAGGGGATTTTCCTTAAATTTTATGTGTGAACATACAGAAAAAAAGGATATGATCTCAATATTTGTGCCTTTTACATACGAAGACAACTGTCAGGTGTAAGGCTTGAATCGACGACGCTGTAATTAAGACTCTTATCGATCACTGCTGTTTCGACTAAGTTAGTAGGGCCTTGTTAGTTGATTTTACACTTTTCTTGCATTTTTGTATGAAAAAGTTTTCTCTTGAGTTGACAGAGATAACCTATTTTTAGTTTAGTATATCCTACAGGTGTTTCATTTTGTGTATGTGTGATCCTTCTCAGTGGCGGACCTAAGAGGGGGAGGGGTAAGGGGACTTAGAAGTTTGGGGGTAGAGCCAAACCATTTTTGGCCGTTTTTCACAAAATAGTGTAAACTATATTTATTTATTTTTTTAACCAGGTCCTCCGATTAAAATAGGGTCGATTTTTAGGGTCGTGGATTTATACTGAAACTATATTTTCTTTGGTCAATGTTAGATTGTCAGGTATAGATTAGATGGGTAGATATTCATAAACAATTATAAACAATATAAGTATGTAAATCATATATCCCTCTATGGCTTGGAATATGGCTTCATATAAGTCTCTATGGCTGGGAATGCAGGGGAAAAAATTACCAAGAATGCCTGAAGAAAGAGAGGCTAGAGAGAAGCATGCAAAACTGAAAATTCCTTTACTTATCTCGCATATTATCATAATTATCAAATTCTATCATGCTGACTACAGGAAAAGAAAACTAGAAAAAAAATTAAAATAAAAATAGAAAAAAAAATAATTAAACCTCTTAGTTAAGATGCCTCTAAGTAGTGTGTGCTCAGGCCCAGATTTACCAATAGGCCTACTAGGCCCGGGCCTAGGGGTGCACAATGGCAGGGGGTGCAATAAATTAGTTATTTATTTTCTCAACAAAAACTGGACTGATGGGACTTATCATCAAAGTGCTTTGTGCACTTCGCCGCTGCACCGCCTATTAACAGAAAAGTCATTTTTAGACAACTCGAGAATTCCGTGGCTACCTATAAACTGTCAGATGTCTCCTAAGAATGGGAGCTGAGAGCTCAGTAACACCTCCACCTTGCATTACTTTTGGCTCATCAGTTGCGTTCTGTTCAGTTCTTCCACTATCCCCAAATTTTTAATGATTTTATCAAAATTTCCCCAAAACGGAGCTTCAAAAACGCTTGGGCCTAAAACGTCAAAGCTTTAAATTCAGCTCTGTGTGTGCTAATAATCTATTTAGAGCAAAGATAAGTAAGTTATGGTTAATTGCTTTTAAAATAAGTTATTTTCAATGCCGTCCCTCCAAAATCCTTTGTCGGTGCCCTTGTTCAGAAAATATTAGGGTTTCTGAAAAAATAAATCATAAGGGTTGTAATAATGAGTTTCATTTTGGCAACAATTTCGGAGCAGAAACTATTTTCTATTCAATGCATTACAATCAATTTTTTTCGTATATTACAATGAAAAAAAGCTATAAGTGAATTTCAAAAAAAATTTCAGTAAATTTCGAAAATTTTTCTTGGATTTTCTTGGAGAACGATCTGAACTGTCTTAAAAATAGGAAAACTATTTCTTTTCAATGTATTCCCATCAATTTTTTCCGTATATTACAATAAAAAAAAGTTATAAGTGAATTTAAAAAAAATAAAAACATTCAGTAAATTTCAAAAAAAAAAATCCAATCAGTTTTTTCCGTATATTATAAAAATAAAACAGTTATAAGTAAATTTCGAAAAAAAAAATTCAAAAATTTCAGTAAATTTCAGAAAATTACAAATAGAGCATTAAACAATTTCAGGAAATTTCAAAAGAACATTAAAAATTTCAATGAATTTCCAAAAAAATAGTATATGAATAAAGTTAACTCTCAGCTATTGAATAATAGCGGAATTGTCGTTATAAGTTGAAAAACAAAAAACCTTTAGAGTGCCAAAAAATAAAATAGCCTACCAACAAATTTGGAAAGGAAGCGTAAGCCCTAAGATGCCTTAAAATATTGTATGCGAATAATCTATATCAAAGATTGGGTCTATTGACCGATTGCCTCTTTAGTTTTAGCACTTCTATCAACTTAATTAGGTGATTTTAATGCCATGGCATAACCATAGTATCACGTAAAAACAACGTAGTGGTGGCGGGGCGCGAACGCCTCTCCCAGCATCTTTTGATATTTTGTGGAAGTCTTCGTAACCGACGGGAACACTTACCTATCAGCCCGTGGATCATCTCAGAAGGTTAAAAATAAATCTGTATGTGTAGAGAGGGGATAATTGCCAACTCTGAAGGACGATAAAAAGAGGTGACTTAAATTAAAAGTTTGATGAAGAACTAACAAATTTAGGTTCAACAATTATTTTTATTATAATTATTTCTAATTATGTCTATTCTCTGTTGTCAGACTTCTCGCTATTTCCATGAAGACATCTAAAAGAATGTCTTCTTAATCAACAGAACAGAGTTACAAAGAAATCTTTTGTCGTTTTTGCTTTAGTTTAAATTTGACTAATTAATTTTTAATTAAGATTTAAAATTCGTCTGATAAATATAAGTGTCGAATCTTTTATTATCTGTCTATGTGTGGGCTTGTTTCACTAAGCGAATTTTAGTAAGGGACAGGAACATACGCAGGAGAGTTCAGGTTTCTCATCTTTCCGAAATACCAAGTTTTTGTGTATTGGATTCCTAGACGATTCTTAATCAAATTATCAAGTAAAATTTATGACTTTATCCCCCCCCCCCCAATGAAAATCCTGTGTATGTACCTGGAACGGGAATCAGTTTTTTTTAAAGAGTTTCGTATTTGCTGATTAAAAGATTTGTATCGATTTGGGGTGTGGATCCTGAATTTCTGAATTTATTATTTAGTTATGCAGCGCAATTCCCTGGACAAATATGTTCATTTTCTGTTTTGTGATTGAATAAATGTTATGTTTTAAGTGAAAAATTTTCTTTTGGTATGTTGGAATAATTTTAGTACTGTTTCTATTTATTTTGTAAAAATAAAATTGAATTACTGAAGGTAAGTTTGTTATATTTTTGTGTAATCGGTAGGTGTTATGGAAAAAATCGGTAGGTGTTATGGAATGCTCTAACACCATAAGCAAATGAAATGTTGGTTTCAGCTACCTATTCTGCACAGCTTAAGAAAGACACCACTTCCCGCAGGTACGATAGTACTTGCGACAGAAAACTTCCCCTCTTCTGCTCGCTGTCCACACAGCTTGAACGCTACTAATATGCTGAGTAATGTTCTTAATATGTAGGTCTAGAACTATAATTCTTTTCCAAATAATGCGAGACCTAGATTGCTTCGCTGAGTCTATTAGTAGCGTTCAAGCTGCGTGGGCAGCGAGCAGAAGAGGGAAAGTTTTCTGTCGCAAGTACCGTCGTACCTGCCTGGAGTGGCAAAAACTTGCATGCACATAATATGTTTTGATTTAGTTCAAAATCCCTCTAAACATTCCCTGACAGTTTTACCTTAATACCCTTAGCCTCATCAGTAGTTGTAGCAGCATTATGGGCATAGTGTCTTTTGGTTAGTTCAACATCCCCTACAATATACCCTGAAAGTTTTACCTTAATATTATCAGCCTCAGTAGCAGCAGTAATCGTTGCAGCAATAGTATCAGTATTAGCATGTGTATAATGACTTTTGGCTTTTTCAACATCCTGCTCAACATATCCTGAAAGCTTCAGCTTCATGCTCAAAGCTGTTCCTGAGATATTGTTGATGATTTTTTTTTTTGACAACCTATATGCACATAGAGCGTTTGATTTAGTTCAGCATCCTCCTAAACATTCCTTGTAAACTTCAATTTAATTCCCTAAGCCTCAGTAGTAGTAATAACCGTATTAGTATTAGTACTGTTAGTAGCAGTATGCAGATAGTGTCTTTTGTTTTTTCAGCCTCCTCCTCAACATAACCTGAAAGTTTCAACTTAATACCCTAAGCAGTGCCTGGGATATTTTTATACGTCCTTTTGACAACCTGCATACACAAAGTGAGTTTTGGTTTGGTTTAACATCCCCTCAACATTTTTAAAATTTTCACCTTAACACTCTTAGCTTTGATAGTAGCAGTAGGGACAGTAGGGGCTATGGTAGTAGTATTAGCAGTACTAGCAGTAGTAATAGTAGTAGCAGTACTAGCAGTAGTCATAGTAGTAGCAGTTGCAGTAGTTGTAGTAGATGTAGTAGTAGTAGTAGTAGCGTACAAATATTGCCTTTTGGTTCGTTCAACACCCCCCATAACATGACCTGTATGTTTCTACTTAATAATCTAACCTGTTCCTAAGATGTTGCGGATACGCCTTTTTGACAACCTACATGAACCTAGTGTGTTTGATTTAGTTCAACATTACCTGAAAGCTTCACCTGGATGACATTGGCCTTTTTGGGACTCAAAGGGTCTAACATGCCCCCTTTTCCTGATAACAAATACTATATGTAAATAATGGGCAAATTGCATAATTTAGAACCCTTGCCCTAAGGGATATGTACTGAAAAAGAGCTATCACAAAATTTTGATCGAATGTCTGGGGGGAAAAGTCGAGGAGAGGGGGAGGGGCTTGTTACCCTCCATTGCTTTCGAATCTCAAAAAGGACGCTGGAACTTGTAATTTCCAGTCGAATGAGCCCCCTTCAAAAGTTTCTATGGCAACTCCTTCCATATGAAGTACCTTGGGGAAAAAAATAGAGCCCGCTTTACTCTTTACTTAGGCAGCACTATTACGCTGCCTATGATTTCTTTACCCTCCAAATTTGATTACAGCAATTTATAGATTCAATTGACGATATATATTGTCAATTATACTTCCAATGTTAATTACAGATATTTCTCAAAATTAATTAAAAAAAACTTTCCGAAAAATAAGTTTTTCAAAGAAAAGTAAAGGCAATTTTAAACTTAAGATCAAGATATATTAACGCCTGTTAAAATTTAAACTCAAAACGACCAGAAATTACTATTTAAAAATAAATGAAACCCAAAAACTAAAAGAAGTTAAATAAACAATCATAGCAAAAAAAAACATACAACAAGTAATAATAAATGAATAAATAGATTTTAAAGCGAGTAATGCTTAGATTGAATACTATTGAATAGATTGAAATACTTAGATTGAAAACTATATGAGTCTTGAACAGTCTTGGAAAGTATAAACAAAATCAAATTGAATATTAGATATATAATGATATTAATTGTTGAAAGATCCATCACTTCAAGATTTTTTTTTCACTGTAATTTTTATTTTCATTTTCAATGCTGTAAAAACTGGAAAAGAGTAAATTTGTAATATAAGAGTAATTCGTTTTCAGTGAAGCACCAATGACGCAGAAGGCTTTAGGTTTTTGCAGTTAAAGAAGGGGGCAGTATCCAAATTTTTTTTGTAGTGAAACTATATTTGTCTTGACCAATCTTGGAAAGAAATAATAAATTAAACGGAATATTTGATGTATAATGATATTAATTGCTGAAAGCTCATCAATTCAATATTTTACTGTAATCTTAATATTTAATTCAATATTAAGTACAAAAGAAAACATTTGTAATATAATTCGTTTTCAGTAAAGCGCCAATGACGCAGTAGGTTTTAGGCTTCTGCAGTGAGGCGATACCCAAACTCTTGTTTGTAGTTATTTTTATTCGATACAAACTTGATTTGCATAGTCAATTTAAGTTTCACTCGTTTTAAGATTTATTTATTCATTTACATTAATATATATTGTATGTTTGTTCGCATTGATTGTTTTTTTAATTTCTGTTCGTTTTAAGTTTCATTTATGCTTTAATAGCAAAGTATTTTTTTTGGTTTTAAGCTTGATTTTCATATTCAATCGAGGCATTACTCTCTTTAAGATCTATTTATTCATTTATATCATTACTTGTTGTATGTTTTTTGCTATGATTGTTTATTTAATTTATGTTCGTTTTTGGTTTCATTTATTCTTTAATAGTAATTTCTGATCGTTTTGAGTTTGAATTTTAACAGTATTCATATCTCCTGAGCTTAAGTTTAAAATGGCATTTACTTTTCTTTGAAAAACTTATTTTTCGGAAAGTTTTTTTAATTAATTTTTGTTCGTTTTTGATTGCAAAAAGTTTCTAGTTTTTATTGTATGGGGGGGGGCTGGCTTACTGTCCGATTATTCTTGACTTTAAAAAACAGATCTAGAACTTTCAATTTAAATCGAATGAGGCTTTTTTGAAAGTCTATACGATTACCTCTTTGATAAAGACCTTATATATGAACAATAGACAGCTTGCATAACTTGTGGACAGCGATTGACAACAATGAATGGATTGAAAAAGTAGCTCCAATAAGGGTGTTTTGACCATTTCACTTGCTGACACAAAGGGATCACGGCTGTTTGGAATTGACCTTAATAGGATTTTGTGTGCCAAAGCAATTTTGCATCTATCACAGAGTATGTATTTTGACATTATAATTTGATAATTATAATAGATCCACTATGTGTTTTTCCAATACAAAGATATGCCATACTACAGTCTTTGGGGTGGGGGCGGCATAGCTGGCATAAAGAAGAAAACTTTAGCGCATACAGTAGGAGAGGGGGAGGGTGAGGCCGGAGAATCATCCAATACGGGGCGAGACTTCACTTATCTCTTCCGCTCCCGATTTAGGAGATCAGACAGACTCATTGGGCTGTAGAATGTTGGGCCGTTTGGGTTGTGGAAGACGTTGAAATATTCAAAAATATTTTATACTTTTAGTTATTGCAGGATTGATTTCATAAATTGTGGAATGGTGAGCCCCTTGGGCCATCATTTGGGTGAGCCTCAACTCATAATATGCAATTTTGATTAATTGTTCCGTGTCATGTGCATATATTATTCTATATATGTTATTTTGAGTTACAGTTTTATCGCATTGCGTTCATTTTTAAGGATTGAGATAAAAACTGAAACCTTAGCGGAGACAGTGGTGGGGGGAAGTCTCCCCCCTCACATGCTTAATTTAGCAGACACAGAGAAAGTAAAACAAATGAAATTAATCTGTCTTTTGAAAGTGTCTTTTTTCAAGAGACACGAACAAAATTGTCAAAAGGAACCTGAAGTGCTATCTCTGACATTTCCGTTGATTCTTTATTCCCGTTACTTTCAGATGTAAAATTTAGAATATTATCGAATGGGTTTAGTCATCCCCTCTCTGAGTAATTCACATTTTGAAAAACACACCCCTGGGAAATCCCTCCCCCCTCAAAGAAGATTTTCTTTTCCTGCTGATAATTCCTCCGCGTTAAATTCCACCCAGCAGAAATTTCCCAGCCGTGGAATATGCTCCCCAAACATATTCCCCTCAGATAATTTTGGATATTCATAAAAATGGAAGCTGAAATTTCTACTCAACTTTTTAGGTCAGAAGCGATGCTATAGCGTTACCTAAGCAAAGAGCCATAAGGGTTCAGTGAATTAATACTTATTTGTTTTTCCAGGGGCACTTTATGTGGAAGAGGTGGTCGCATAAACTTTGGAACGGTGTTCATTGAATTACAAATTAAAATTTATAGTGCCCTTACACCAGGTGCGGATCTAGGATTTTTTCGGGGGGGGGGGCGCAAAATAGGTTGATCCGATAAACTTGCGTGAGGAGCAATTTTAATTAACGCAAACGTGCTGTAATTAAGTAAACTACCTTATTTTAGCCAACGTTAGGGGGGAGGGCGCCCCCCTCGCCCCTCCCCTGGATCCGCCACTGCCTAACAATCCCTGTTTCTTTCCTTGTTACGGAGAAGAGCAGATGCTTAATAGGTGTGTGTTAATACCAAAACATTCTAACTCTCATTGGGCCTTCAGGTTTAAATAGAATTAGTTCAAAGGAAGGGGTGGGGAAAAAGGGCGTGGGGGGTTATTTGCCCTTCGATCAATTTTGACTCTTAAGAGCTGGACTAGAACTTCCAATTTCTAATCAAATGAGCTCTCTCCGAAGTTTATACGAGAATCCCTTCCTGCCCCTGGGCTCTGGGGGGTTTTGTCGACGCCAGAGTTTTGTTACTTAACCTTTCAACTATTTTTAACAACATTTTTATCTGATGCATTTAGGGCGTGGAGGAGGGAGGGCTAGTTGCCCTCCAATCTCTTTTGACCCTTAAACAGTGAACAAGAACTTTCAATTTCCAGTCAAATGAGCCCTCTCTAAAGTTTATACCAGTATCCCTTCCATAAAAAATAATATGAAGGATTTGAAGAACCCTTAAATTACGACCCTTGCCTTGAGGGCTGTGGGGAGTTGTTATCCTTAATGGCCTAATTTCCATAACTTAAAACTACGTTTAATAAAATGGATATCTCCAACTTTTAATTGGATGAGTTTGGGGAAAAGGTGGGCGAGAGAGCAGAGTTCGATGCCATCAAATCATTTTCGACTATTAAAATGGGCAAAAACCCTTTGAATTTGCAATTAAATGAGCCTTTTTTAAAGTTTCTACGACCCCGCCTTCTATAAAAACCATATATGCCCCCAGGGTATAACTTAAAACCCTTGCCTTAGGGATTGTGGGAGAGTGTCCTCCTCAAAAACATATATTCTATCTGAAAATCAACTACGTTGAACAAAATGGCTATCTCAAAATTTTGATTGGATGTGTTTGGGGGAATGATAGATGTGGGGGGGCTAGTTGCCTTCCAATCACTTTCGACTATTAAAAAGGGCACTGGCCCTTTGAATTTCCAATCGAATGAGCCTTTTTTGAAGTTTCTACGACAACGCTTTCTACAAAACCTTGTATGCCCCCAGGGCACAACTTAAAACCCTTGCCCTAAGGGTTATGGGGGAGTGTCCTCCTCAAAAACATATTTTCTATGTGAAAATCAACTACGCTGAACAAAATGGCAATCTAAAAATTTTGATTGGATGTGGTGGGGGGACTGATGGGCGTGGGGGGGGGGCTAGGTGCCCTCAAATCACTTTCGATTATTAAAGATGGCACTAGCCCTTTGAATTTCCAATCGAATGTGCATTTTTTGAAGTTTCTAAGACAACGCCTTCTGCAAAAAACCTTATATGCCCCCAGGGCATAATTAAAACCCTTGCCCTGAGGGTTGTGGGGGATTGTCCTCCTCAAAAACATTTTCTACCTAGAAATCAACTACGCTGAACAAAATGGCTATCTCAAAATTTTGATTGAATGTGTTTGGGAGAATAATGGGCGTGGGTGGGGGCTAGTTGCCCTCCAATTACTTTCGACTATTAAAAAGGGCACTAATCCTTTGAATTTTCCATTGAATGAGCCTTTTTTGAAGTGTCTAAGGCAAGACATTCTATAAAAACCTTTATGCCCCCAGGGCACAACTTAAAACACTTGCCCTAAGGGTTGTCGGGGAGTGCCCTCCTCAAAAATATATTTTCTATCTGGAAATCAACTACGCTGAACAAAAAAGATATCTCAAAATTTTGATTGGATGTGTTGGGGGGAATGATGGGCGGGGGGGGGGGGGCGTGGTGCCCTCCAATCATTTTCCACTATTTAAAAAGACACTAAAACTCTCGATTTCAAATCGGATAAGCCCTCTTTGAATTTTATTTAACGATCCCTTCAAGATAAAGTGCCTCTGGGAAAAAAATAATAATAATAAAACATTGGAGCCTTATGGCCTTTACTATAGGCAACGCTACAGCGTTATTTTGTATATGAAAGGGGCTATACTTTCCTCAAAGCCTCGCTCTTTACGCTAAATTTTTTTTATTTTTTTAAAAAATAAATTTGTGACAAAGAGTCAACATTTAGCGTAAAGAGCGAGGCGTTGAGGAGGGGACAGCCCCTTTCATATACAGAATAATTTCTGTTCGTTTTAAGTTTTAATGTCGCTCCTTACTTTCAGTTAAAAGAACTTGTGTTTTTTTTAGTTAATTTCTGAACGTATTTGATTAATGCAGCTTTGATTTGGCTCACCGTACATGAATAATTAAAACGAAATTCGTATATTAATTTTCCTTTTTTTGGCTAATTGGCTTTCTCGAAATTTTGTTCTGGCGTAACTTACGAATTAACTTACGTAACGAATCTCTATATTCGTATGTTTTTATCACGTATATTATGGAGTTCACTCCCTAGTCAATACCTCGCTCTTTACGCTAAAGTTCAAATTTTGTTCGAATCACAAACCCCTGAATCACAAAGGTCAGTTAATTGGAATAGATAGCTCTTTTGAAAGTACTAAAAAACTTTAGCGTAAAGAGCGAGGTACTGACTAGGGGACGAACCCTCTCATATACGTAATAATTTCTGTTCGTTTTAAGTTTTAATGTTGCTCCTTATTTCCAGTTGAAAAAAACTTGTCTTTTTGTATTTAATTTCTGATCGTTTTTTTAAATAATGCTGCGAAATCTGGCGACCCCTTCATGAAAATGTTCCTTCCTCCAAGGAAATATCCTCCATGGAAAGATGCTCCCCCGTAATCCCTACTCCGACCCCCCCCTAAAAAAATATCCCCCTAAAAACGCCTGTATACATCCCAATAACCCATACCATATAAAAACAATGGGCACAGTTTATAACTTGCAGCCCTTCCCCCGGGAATTTTGGGGGAATAAATCATCCTCAAAGACATATTAATTAGATTTTCGACTATGCTGAAAAAAATTGCTGTGTCAAAATTTCGAATGGGGGATTTCGGGAAAAATTAGCATGGGAGGGGTCCAATTTGCCCTCCAAGTTTTTTGGTCACTTAGAAAGGGCGCCAGAACTTCTAATTTTCGTTCGAAAGAGCCCTTTCACGATATTATATGACCACTGGATCGATACGATCAACCCTGGGAAAAAGAAATAAAACAACAAATAAACACGCGTCTGTGATATTTCTTCTGGCAAAAAAAAATACAGAATTCGACATTTTGCAGATAGGGGCTTGAAACCTCTACAGTAGGGTTCTCTGATACTCTGAATCTGCTAGTTGGAATCTCATTAAAGTCCTGTGACTTTTAAGTGGTGTTTCCCCCTTTTTTCAAAAGTAAGGCAAATTTGCTTAGACGCGTTACCTTTAATGGGTAAGACAAAACTAAATGAAACTTATATATTTGAAATCAGCATAAAATATCTGATTCTTCTGATGTATCTATTGGTATCAAAATTCTGAGTTTTAGAGTTTCGGTTACTATTGAGCCGGGTCGCTCCTTACTTACAGTTCGTTACCACGAACTGTTTGATTGATTAATTTTCTTCCTCAAGTTGCCTTCACTTTCAGTGTCCCAATAAGTCTGTCCCAATAAGTCAATAAGTCTGTATTTGTAGTTAACTTATAAATGACAGTGGAAGGAAAGACCGGGTATTTACACAGAGGAAAAACGTGAAGGAAAGGATATCTCTTCTATCACGCAATGGTGTAATGAAGTGGCTATTATTCTCTTAATTCATCAAATATATAGCAAACAAATGACAAAATGCAAGCGAGTTTCATTTGTGTCCATTTAATCACGATATAACCAAATAAATCCTAAGTTGTTGAAGAGGATATCTAGGGAAAATGATGGATTTGAAATTTCGCCTTTTCAGACTTATAATTGAGTTGTGAAGTATAAGCTCTTTTCAGACTTAAATATGGTGGCTCTGAGGTTAGAAATAAGTTACTGAAGATAATGAATATGATTTTTTGAAAAAGGGAAAGTACCCAGCGATTTTAGGAAAACTATATTTGTCAATTTAAAGTAATTTTTCACTGCAAAACTATATATGCTATATTTAATTCTTTATTAAGTCACAAGTTAACACTTCAGGGGTCTATAGTCTATTTTTTAATAAACAAAAAAAACAAAAAACACTTCAGGGATTGGAAAGAAAAGTAACTTCAAAATGTTCAGTGACCGCTCCACTTTAAAACACTAAAATAATTTAAATTAAATAATAACTTGAATAAAATAACCAAATGAATTATTAGCGGGTGAAGTGAAGATCTAAACAGAATGATTGATTCAATTTTTTGGTTTTTGAACGGAGACAGAGCTCTCCGCTTATCGTGTTCTTCGCTTAGACAAATAATTCCCTAGTAGGTGAAACTGGAATCCGTAGAAAAGAAGATCGTAGTAAGTCTCTTATCCGAAAAGACTTACGTCCGATCAGTCTTATTAGACGTAAGAGACAAAATGAATCCGTCCACCGTCCCGTAATTAGAAGTGGCAGCGACAGAGATTGGCGCTTGGGCGTTATCTTGATAGTGATGCTGCGCTGTTGAATTTGTCCCTTGACAGTGCTGAAGAGGTCATCTTGGAGAGGCACCGTTTTTGCCTTATGTACCAGCCGCTGTGGGAAGATATAAGCACTAAGTAATTAATAAATCCGTAATTGGCGAGTGGAAGTTTGAGGAAGGAGTTTTGAGTAATGCTCATGCAGTGGTAGGTCAAAATAGTGTAATCCTTTTCCCGGGTGTTATGAGTTTCGAAGCATTAGGATTTCCTGCCTGTGTGCTACTAATCAGTTCAATATCTAGGGCTATTTCCGTAGTGGTGAGTCTATAGTAAAAGTTCACAACCAAAAATGAGCGAAATTATCTTTCAGCTCGATAATTTATTCCGACAAAAACGTGATTTAAGCTCCTTGTGACGCTCCTTTTTAAATGTTCCATAGTCCAGTTAATTTTATGAGCTAACTTGGCATTTAATTTGACACTTCTTCGGCGAAATGAGTAAGCTGTATAAGATAATTTCGTTCTCAGAAACAATACTGACATGTCAATTAGGATAAGACTGAATTTTCTGCTGAAACAGAGGATCCGCCAGAATCACCACATAGACCATTTAGAAGAGCGAAAAGATTTTGCTAACTGGCAGAAAATCTCCAAGGTTTTCATTTCTTACGGAACAGAACAATTTCGCAGTTAAGTCTTGAGCTGGGAAACTGTTTCCTAGTGGCTGTATTAGTCTACCAGTAATTAGTTTTACACTTGTGGCTCAGTTATGGCTCACTATAATGGCTCAGTTATGGCTCAATATAGTGGCTCAGTTATGGTACACTTGTGGCTCAGTTATGTGGCTCAGAACTTGCATTGATTTGTTCCGATTGCACATTTCTTGATATTATTCTACCGTTAAAAGATATCTTACGTTTCAAATAATGTTTCAATTCATAGAGGTTGTATTTTGGAGGGATCCAGGGATGAGAACATCATGCTTATTCTTGGTAAAAAAAAAATGGACATACAACATTTCTGGCAATTCTAAGGTTTTAAAAAGACTTTATTTTTACTACCGTTATCGCTTTTTTTGTCGCCTTTTGGTTGTTATTTTGATGTCTCCGGGGTCCAGGAAACATCACAATAATAAAAAATAAGCTTTTAGGCTAATACTTTCTTAAGAGTCCTTCTGGCCAACCTAATATAGAATGAATACGTTTTTGGCTCCTTTGATCATGTTTAATGATTTGTAAAAAAAAAAAAAAAAAAAAAAAAAAAAAAAGGAAAGAGAGAAATTTCATTTTCTTAATGGGACATTGAGTGTTAAAAAATAGAATTTTAACTTGTACCTCCATAATTTTCGTAACTGCTGTCTAAAAGGTAATTTTAGAAAACTGATAGCTTTTTTGTTTTCTAAGTAGCCTGAGACGACTATGCCACGACTATGTTTCGCACCGGTTGTGAACTAGCAAGTCTCTCTCAATGAACTGCAGAGGTATTGAGGTTCAACCTTTAAAAACTGATTTCCAAGAGCCGGCACTCCTCTTCCAGCGTGCGAACAGTGAAAAGATGCTAGGTGTTATTTTCTAACTGATTTATTAACAGCCATGTGAATGAGCAAAGATTACGCTGCCGTGTAGTCGCTTGTTACAATGAAAAAGGTTCGGTTTCAAGGGGAAGTTAATGAAACTGGTCTACATGACTTACGTTCTGCCTGTACTGGGATACGCGTATCCTGTTTGGGGCCCTGTCCAGTTAAGCTCCGGTCTAAGCCAAGATACTGAGGCCATACAAATACGTGCTTGTAAATTTATGATTGGAGAAAGCTATACTTCCTGCGAAAAAGACCCTTTAATTACTAGGAGTTGAGTCACTCCACAACCAACGCTAAAATCTTATAATCAAGTTTCGACAATTCATTCTAAGAGTAGTAATCAACCTTATACTTTGCTTGCAGGTATAGCAATTGCCATGCTATTTGCTTGCAGGTATAGGACCATGCTATTTGCTTGCAGGTATATGACCATGCTATTTGCTTGCAGGTATATGGCCATGCTATTTGATTGCAGGTATAGTACCATGTTATTTGCTTGCAGGTATAGCAATTGCCATGCTATTTGCTTGCAGGTATAGGACCATGCTATTTGCGTACTGCCATAGCAATTTCTGTGTTATTCTGGACCTTGCATAACGTGTTATGAAGGACAACTTGTTCTGACGCAATTTACCAGATTTGCAATTTACAGACCAGAATTCTAGTTCATATATTTTTGATAACTTGATAGGTGATTTGAATAAAAGGAATTCAAATATTTTGTCTATGAAATAGAAGCTAACTCAATTTGCGAAAAGGTATTCCATTTACACAACTCTGATCTGATTGAATTGTCGCCGACAATGAGATTTAATCGCTGCTAAGCCTATTGTTATTGCAAAAGGGTTACCCAATTTACTTCTTAGTGTTAAATGACAGATTTCCAAATACGATCATTTTGAAAAGCAGACAAAAAAATTGGACACTATAATCAGAATTATTTGATTAACATTTAAAAAGGGAAATGAGATATGTGATCTGTATAATACACAATTGATGTTTGATAAGTATTGTCAATTTAAAATAGGATCTAACGTTCCCTTTGTTCCCTCATTTCTGAAGGGCAGGAGATAACTTAATTTACTTAGACAGTGAACGATATTAATTAATGTTTTGAATAATAGGAATGTGAATGATTCTAATTAGTGATTGGATTATATCAGTGGAGAAAAAAAGGATTAAACTGATTAACAGTTAAGGTAACCCCAAAGGAGCTGTTAACTGAGGTAATTTGTTATAAATTTGAAAAATACCTAACGACGAATCGGAAATGTTTGATTAACATTTGCAAAAAAAAAAGGGGGTAATGGGATTTGCGAATAGGAGGAGATGGGGTGGTTATGCACTGTATAATACACAAGTGATGTTTTGGAGAGTATTGTCAATTTAAAAAGGATCTAACGTTCCCCGGGGGTTTAGTTAAATTGGGTTGAGTTGCACGAAGGTTCAGTAGTACGAGAGTTCAGTAGCACGGGGGTTCAGTTGTACAGGGTTTCGGTTATACAGGGGTTCAGTTACATGGAGGGTTCAGTTGAACGAGGAGGGATTTGCGAATTGGAGGAGATTGGGTGATAGTGTACTCTATAATACACAAGTGACGTTTTGGAGAGTGTTGTCAATTTAAAATAGTTTAGAAATAAAAAAAACTCTTTGGGGTGTTTGTGTCTCTTTGGGCTGTTTGTGCCTCTTTGGGCTATGTGTGTCTCTTTGGGCGGTTTGATTCATTTTGGTCTGTGTGTCTTTCTTTTGGCTGTCTGTGTCTCTTAGGGACCGTGTGTGTGTCTTTGGGCTATGTGTGTCTCTTTGGGGTGTTTGAATCTTTTGGTCTGTATGTGTCTGTATGGGCGTTTTTTTTTTCTATTCTGGCTGTGTGTGTGTCTCTTTTGGCTTTGTGTTTATCTTTGGGCTGTGTGTGTCTCTTTAGCCTGTGTGTGTGTCTCTTTGAGCTGTGTTAGTCTCTTTAGGCTGTGTGTCTCTTTGGGCAGTTTGAATCTTTTGGTCTGTGTTTGTCTTTTTCGTCTATTTGTGTCGTTTTTGGCTTTGTGTGTATCTGTTTGATGCGTGCATCTCTTTGGGCCGCGTGCGTCTCTTTAAGCTGTATGTGTCTCTTGGGATATTTGAGTCATCTTGGTCTGTGTGTGTTTCTTTTGGCTGTTTGTGTCTCTTAGAGGCCATGTGTGTCTCTTTGGGCAATGTGTGTCTCTTTGGGGTGTTTGAATCTTTTTGGTATGTATGTGTCTGTATGGGCGTTTTTTTGTCTATTTGGGCGGTGTGTGTGTCTCTTTTGTCTTTGTGTGTCTATTAGGACTGTGTGTATTTATCTTTATACTGTGTGTGTCTCTTTTGGCTGTTTGTGTCTCTTTTGGCTGTGTGTCTCTTTGGGCACATTGAATCTTTATGGTCTGTGTGTGCCTCTTTTGGCTGTTTGTGTCGTTTTGGGCTTTGTGTCTCTCTGTTTGATGTGTGCGTCTCTTTGGGCCGTGTACGTCTCTTTGAGCTGTATGTGTCTTTTTGGGTTTTGGGTGTCTCTTTGTGATGTGTGTGTCTCTTTAGGCTGTGTGTGTCTCGTTGGACTGTGTGTCTTTTTGGGGTGTCTGAGTCTTTTTGGTCTGTATGTGTCTCTTTGTGCTGTTTTAGTCTTTTAGGTCTGTGTTTGTCTCTTTGGGTTGTGTTTCTCTTTGGGATGTCTATGTCTCTTTGATCTGTTTGTGTCTCTTGAGGCTATGTGTGTCTCTTTGGGCTGTTGTGTTTCATTGGGCTGTTTGAGTCTTTTTGATATGTTTGTGTGTCTATTTGGGCTGTTTGAGTCTTTTTGGTCTGTGTTTGTCTATTTGGGCTGTTTGTGTCTCTTTGGGCTGTGTGTGTTTCTTTTGGCTATGTGTGTCTCTTTGGGCGTTTGAATCTTTTTGGTCTGTATGTGTCTGTATGGGCGTGGTTTTTCTCTTTTGGCTTTTTGTGTCTCTTTGGGCTGTGTGTGTCTCTTTGGACTGTGTGTATGTCTCTTTGGGCTGTGTGTGTCTCTTTAGGCTTTGTGTCTCTTTGGACAATTTGAATCTTTATGGTCTGAGTGTGCCTCTTTTGGCTGTTTGTGTCGTTTTGGGCTTTGTGTCTCTCTTTTGGATGTGTGCGTCTCTTTGGGCTGTGTACGTCTCTTTGAGCTGCATGTGTCTCTTTGGGGTGTGGGTGTCTCTTTTTGACGTGTTTGTCTCTTTAGGCTGTGTGTGTCTCGTTGGACTGTGTGTCTTTTTGAGGTGTCTGAGTCTTTTTGGTCTGTATGTGTCTCTTTGAGCTGTTTGAGTCTTTTAGGTCTGTGTTTGTCTCTTTGGGTTGTGTGTCTCTTTGGGCTGTCTGTGTCTCTTTGAGCTGTTTGTGTCTCTTGAGGCTATGTGTGTCTCTTTGGGCTGTTTGAGTCTTTTTTTGGTCTGTTTGTGTGTCTCTTTGGGCTGTTTGTGTCTTTTTGGGCTGTGTGTGTTTCTTTGGGCTTTGTGCGTCTCTTTGGGCTGTGTGTCTCGTTGGACTGTTTGAGTCTTTTTGATCTGTTTATGTCTCTTTGGGCTGTTTGAGTCTTTTTTGGGCTGTGTGTTTCTCTTTGGGCTGTTTGTGTCTCTTTGGGCTGTGTGTGTTTCTTTGTGCTATGTGTGTCTATTTGGGATGTTTGAGTCATTTTGCTCTGTGTGAGTTTCTTTCGGCTGTTTGTGTCTCTTAGGAGCCATGTGTGTCTCTTTGAGCTTTTTTGGGGTGTCTGAGTCTTTTTGGTCTGTATGCGTCTCTTTGGGCTGTTTGAGTATTTTAGGTCTGTGTTTGTCTCTTTGGGTTGTGTTTCTCTTTGGGCTGTCTGTGTCTCTTTGAGCTGTTTGTGTCTCTTGAGGCTGTGTGCATACATAGTGAGAGAGACATGCAAAATCGACATAGCTTTATTTCATTTTTTTTAAGGTTAATTTAGAGGAGGTTACGTGCGCGCACGGAACCCAAAGAGAAAAAAAACGCCCATACAGACACATACAGACCAAAAAGATTCAAACAACCCAAAGAGACACACAAAGCTCAAAGAGACACACATGGCTCCTAAGAGACACAAACAGCCGAAAGAAACACACAAAGAGCAAAATGACTCAAACACCCCAAAAGACACACATAGCCCAAAGGAACACAAACAGCCCAAAGAGACACAAACAGATCAAAAAGATTCAAACTGCCCAAAGAGACACACAGCCTAAAGAGACACACACAGCCCAAAGAGACACGCACAGGCTAAAGAGAAACAAACAGCCCGAAGAGACAAACAAAGCCCAAAGAGACACATACAGACCAAAAAGATTCAAACACCCCAAAGAGGCACATATAGCCCAAAGAGACACACATGACCCCTAAAAGACACAAACAGTCAAAAGAAACAAACACAGACCAAAATGAATCAAACAGCCCAAAGAGACACACATAGCCCCAAAGAAACACAAACAGCCCAAAGAGACACTAACAGCCCAAAGAGACAAACACAGCCCAAAAAAGACTCAAACAGCACAAAGAGACACAAACAGATCAAAAGGACTCAAACAGACCAACGATACACACAGCCCAAAGAGACGCACAAAGCCCAGAGACACACACACCGCCCAAAGAGACAAAAACACCCCAAAGAGACAATAACCGACCAAAAAGAGTCAAACATACCAAAGAGAAACACAAACACACCAAACCGACTCAAACAGCCCAAAGAGACACACACCCCAATGAGACACACACAGCCTCAAAACACAAACACAGCTCAAAGAGACACAGACAGCACAAAGAGACCCACACCCCAAAGAGACACACACAGACCTAAAAGACTCAAACAGCCCAAAGAGACACATACCGACCAAAAAGACTCAGACACCCCAAAAAAGCTCAAAGAGACACACATGGCTCCTAAGAGACACAAACAGCCGAAAGAAACACACAAAGAGCAAAATGACTCAAACACCCCAAAGAGACACACATAGCCCAAAGAAACACAAACATCCCAAAGAGACACAAACAGATCGAAAAGATTCAAACTAGACAAAGAAATACACATCCCAAAGAGACACACATACAGCCCAAAGAGACACAAATAGCCTAAAGAGACATAAACAGCCCTAACAGGCACCCACAGCCCAAAGAGACACAAACAGGACAATCAGATTCAAACACTACAACAGAGACAGACATAGCCCAAAGAGACACACATGACTCATAAGAGACCAAAACAGTCAAAAGAAACAAACACAGACCAAAATGACTCAAACAGCCCAAAGAGACACACATAGCCCAAAGAAACACAAACAGCCCCACATGACTCCTAAGAGACACAAACAGTCAAAAGAAACAAACACAGACCAAAATGACTCAAACAGGCCAAAGAGACACACATAGCTCAAAGAAACACAAACAGCCCAAAGAGACACAAACAGCCCAAAGAGACAAACACAGCCCAAAAAAGACTCAAACAGCCCAAAGAGACATAAACGGATCAAAAAGACTCAAACAGTCCAACGAGACACACCGCCCAGAGAGACGCACAAAGCCCAAAGAAACACACACAGCCCAAAGAGACACAAACAGCCCAAAGAGACAAACACAGACCAAAAAGACTCAAACAGCCCAAAGAGACACACAAACGGACCAAAAAGACTCAAACAGCCCAAAGAGACACACAGCCCGAAGAGACACACACAGCCTCAAGAGACACAAACAGCTCAAAGAGACACAGACAGCCCAAAGAGAAACACAACCCAAAGAGACAAACACAGACCTAAAAGACTCAAACAGCCCAAAGAGACACAAAGACCAAAAAGACTCAGACAACTCAAACAGACACACAGTCCAACAAGACACACACAGCCTAAAGAGACACACACGTCAAAAAGAGACACCCACAACCCAAAGAGACACATGCAGCTCAAAGAGATGTACACGGCCCAAAGAGACACACACATCCAACAGAGAGACACAAAGCCCAAAACGACACAAACAGCCAAAAGAGGCACACACAGACCATAAAGATTCAAACTGCACAAAGAGACACACAGCCTAAAGAGACACACAAAGCCCAAAGAGACACACACAGGCTAAAGATACATACAAACAGTCGAAGAGACACACAAACCCCAAATATACACACACACAGCCAAAAGAGACAAAAAACGCCCATACAGACACATACATACCAAAAAGATTCAAACACCCCAAAGAGACAAACATTGCCCAAAGAGACACACATGGCATCTAAGAGACACAAACAGCAAAAAGAAACACACACAGACCAAACTGACTAAAACAGCCCAAGAGACACATACAGCTCAAAGAGATGCACACGGCCAAAAGAGACGCACACATCCAACAGAGACACACAAAGCCCAAAACGACACAAAAAGCCAAAAGAGACACACACAGACCAAAAAGATTCAAAATGCCCAAAGAGACAAACAGCCTAAAGACACACACACAGCCCAAAGAGACACACACACAGGCTAAAGAGACACACACAGCCCGAAGAGACACACAAAGCCCAAAGAGACACATACACAGTCCAAAGAGACAAAAAACGCCCATACAGACATAAGTGTCTCTTTGGGCTGTGTGTCTCTTTGGGCTGTTTTTGTCTTTTTGTTCTTTTTGTGTGTCTCTGTGTGCTGTTTGTGTCTGTGTGGTCTTTGTTTGTCTATTTGTGGTGTGTGTGTATATTGGGTCCATTTGTGTTTCTTTTGACTTTATGCGTCTCTTTGGGGAGTTTGAATCTTTTGTTCTGTATGTGTCTGTATGGGCGTTTTTTTTCTCTTTGGACTGTGTATATGTCTCTTTGAGCTTTGTGTGTCTCTTCGGGCTGTGTTTGTGTCTTTAGCCTGTGTGTGTGTCTCTTTGGGCTGTGTATGTCTCTTTAGGCTGTGTGTCTCTTTGTGCAGTTTGAATCTTTTTGGTCTGTGTGTGTTTCTTTTGGCTTTTTGTGTCGTTTTGGGCTTTGTGTATCTCTGTTGGATTTGTGCGTCTATTTGGGCCGTGTGCATCTCTTTGAGCTGTATGTGTCTCTTGGGCTGTTTGAGTCATTTTGGTCTGTGTGTGTTTCTTTTGGCTGTTTGTGTCTCTTAGAGGCCATGTGTGTCTCTTTGGGCAATGTGTGTCTCTTTGGGGTGTTTGAATCTTTTTGGTATGTATGTGTCTGTATGGGCGTTTTTTGTGTGGTTTGGGTGTGTGTGTGTTTGTTTGGGGGTTGTGTGTCTCTTTGTCTGTGTGTATGTGTCTTTATCCGGTGTGTGTATCTTTGGGCTGTGTGTGTCTCTTTAGGCTGTGTGTCTCTTTGGGCAGTTTGAATCTTTATGGTCTGTGTGTGCCTCTTTTGCCTGTTCGTGTCGTTTTGGGCTTTGTGTCTCTCTGTTGGATGTGTGCGTCTCTTTGGGCCGTGTACATCTCTTTGAGCTGTATGTGTCTCTTTGGGTTGTGGGTGTCTCTTTGTGATGTGTGTGTCTCTTTAGGCTGTGTGTGTCTCGTTGGACTATGTGTCTTTTTGAGGTGTCTGAGTCTTTTTGGTCTGTATGTGTCTCTTTGGGCTGTTTGAGTCTTTTAGGTCTGTGTTTGTCTCTTTGGGTTGTGTTTTCTCTTTGGGCTGTCTGTGTCTCTTTGAGCTGTTTGTGTCTCTTGAGGCTGTGTGTGTCTCTTCGGGTTGTGTGTCTCTTTGGGCTGTTTGAGTCTTTTTGGTCCGTTTGTGTGTCTCTTTGGGCTGTTTGAGTCTTTTTGGTCTGTGTTTGTCTCTTTGGGCTGTTTGTGTCTCTTTGGGCTGTGTGTGTTTCTTTGGGCTTTGTGCGTCTCTTTGGGCTGTGTGTCTCGTTGGACTGTTTGAGTGTTTTTTATCTGTTTGTGTCTATTTGTGCTGTTTGAGTCTTTTTTGGGCTGTGTGTGTATATTTGGGCTGTTTGTGTCTCTTTGGGCTGTTTGTGTTTCTTTGAGCTATGTGTGTCTCTTTGGCCTGTTTGAGTCATTTTGGTCTGTGTTTGTTTCTTTTGACTGTTTGTGTCTCTTAGGAGTCATGTGGGGCTGTTTGTGTTTCTTTGGGCTATTTGTGTCTCTTTGGGATGTTTGAGTAATTTTGGTCGGTGTGTGTTTCTTTTGACTGTTTGGGTCTCTTAGGAGTCATGTGTGTCTCTTTGGGCTATGTCTGTCTCTTTGGGAGTGTTTGAATCTTTTTGGTCTATATGTGTCTCTTTGGGCTGTGTCTGTCTCTTCTGGCTGTTTGTGTCTCTTTTGCATATTTGTGTCTATTTGTGCTGTGTGTGTGTCTCTTTGTGCTGTGTATCTCTTTGGCTAGTTTGAATCTTTTTGATCTGTTTGTGTCTCTTTGGGCTGTTTGTGTTTCTTTGGGCTATGTGTGTCTCTTTGGGGTGTTTGAGTGATTTTGCTTTTTGTGTGTTTCTTTCGGCTGTTAGTGTCTCTTAGGAGCCATGTGTGTCTCTTTGAGCTTTTTTGGGGTGTCTGAGTCTTTTTGGTCTGTATGTGTCTCTTTGGGCTGTTTGAGTCTTTTAGGTCTGTGTTTGTCTCATTGGGTTGTGTGTCTCTTGGGGCTGTCTGTGTGTCTTTGAGCTGTTTGTGACTCTTGTGGCTTTGTGTGTCTCTTTGAGCTTTGTGTCTATTTTGGCTGTTTGAGTCCATTTGGTCTGTTTATGTGTCTCTTCGTGCTTTTTGAGTATTTTTGGTCTGTGTGTGTGTATTTGGGCTGTTTGTGTCTCTTTGGGCTGTTTGTGTTTATTTGGGCTTTGTGAGTCTCTTGTGGCTGTGTGTCTCGTTTGTCTGTTTGAGTCTTTTTGATCTGTTTGTGTCTCTTTGGGCTGTTTGAGTCTTTTTGGTCTGTGTTTGTCTCTTTGGGCTGTTAGTGTCTCTTTGGGCTGTTTGTGTTTCTTTGGGGCTATTTGTGTCTCTTTGGGCTGTTTGATTAATTTTGGTCTGTGTTTGTTTCTTTTGACTGTTTTTGTCTATTATGAGTCATGTGTGTGTCTTTAGGATCTGTTCGTCTATTTGTGGTGTTTTTATCTTTTTGGTCTTTATCTTTCTCTTTGGGATTTGTGTGTCTCTTCAGGCTATGTGTGTCTCTTGTGCCTTTGTGTGCCTCTTTGGGCTGTGTGTGTCTCTTTAGGCTGTGTGTCTCTATGTCCCGTTTGAATAGATTTGTTATGTTTGTGTTTCTTTGGGGTATGTATGTTTCTTTGGGCTCTGTGTGTCTCTTTGGGGTGTTTGAGTCATTTTGCTCTTTGTGTGTTTCTTTCGGCTGTTTGTGTCTCTTAGGAGCCATGTGTGTCTCTTTGAGCTTTGTGTGTCTCTTTGGGTTGTTTGAATCTTTTTGGTCTGTATGTGTCTGTATGGGCGTTTTTTGTCTCTTTGGGTTACGTGCGCGCACGTAACCTCCTCTAAATTAACCTTAAAAAAATTAAATAAAGCTATGTCGATTTTGCATGTCTCTCTCACTATGTATGCACACAGCCTCAAGAGACACAAACAGCTCAAAGAGACACAGACAGCCCAAAGAGAAACACAACCCAAAGAGACAAACACAGACCTAAAAGACTCAAACAGCCCAAAGAAACGCATACAGACAAAAAAGAGTCAAGACACCCCAAAAAAGCTCAAAGAGACACACATGGCTCCTAAGAGACACAAACAGCCTAAAGAAACACACAAAGAGCAAAATGACTCAAACAGCCCAAAGAGACACACATAGCCCAAAGAAACACAAACAGCCCAAAGAGACACAAACAGCCCAAAGAGACAAACACAGACCAAAAAAGACTCAAACAGCCCAAAGAGACAGAAACAGATCAAAAAGACTCAAACAGACCAAAGAGACACACAGCCCCAAGAGACTCACACAGCCCCAAGAAACACACACAGCCCAAAGAGACACAAACAGCCCAAAGAGACACACTAACAGACCAAAAACACTCAAACAGCCCAAAGAGACACATAGCCCAAAGAGACACACACAGCCTGAAGAGACACACACAGCCCAAAGAGACACAGACAGCCCAAAGAGAAACACAACCCAAAGAGACAAACACAGACCTAAAAGACTCAAACAGCCCAAAGAGACACAAAGACCAAAAAGACTCAGACACCTCGAAAAGACACACAGTCCAACAAGACACACACAGCCTAAAGAGACACACACATCACAAAGAGACACCCACAACCCAAAGAGACACATACAGCTCAAAGAGATGTACACGGCCCAAAGAGACGCACACATCCAACAGAGAGACACAAAGCCCAAAACGACACAAACAGCCAAAAGAGGCACACACAGACCATAAAGATTCAAACTGCCCAAAGAGACACACAGCCTAAAGAGACACACACACCCAAAAGAGACACACACAGGATAAAGAGAAATACACACTGTCGAAGATACACACAAAGCCAAAAGAGACACACACACAGCCAAAAGATAAAAAAAACGCCCATACATACACATACATACCAAAAAGATTCAAACACCCCAAAGAGACACACATTGCCCAAAGAGACACACATGGCCTCTAAGAGACACAAACAGCCAAAAGAAACACACACAGACCAAAATGACTCAAACAGTCCAAGAGACACATACAGCTCAAAGAGATGCACACGCCCCAAAGAGACGCACACATCCAACAGAGACACAAAAAGCCTAAAACGACACAAAAAGCCAAAAGAGACACACACAGACCAAAAAGATTCAAACTGCCCAAAGAGACATACAGCCCAAAGAGACACACACAGCCCAAAGAGAGACACACACAGGCTAAAGAGACACACACAGCCCGAAGAGACACACAAAGCCCAAAGAGACAAAAAACACCCATACAGACACATACAGACCAAAAGATTCAAACGCCCCAAAGAGACACACATAGCCCAAAGAAACACAAAGGGCCCAAAGAGACAAACACAGCCCAAAAAGACTCAAACAGCCCAAAGAGACACACAAACAGATCAAAAAGACTCAAACAGCACAATGAAACACAACAGCCCAAAGAGACACACATAGCTTAAAGAGACACAAACAGATCAAAGAGACATAGACAGCACAAAGAGAAACACAACCCAAAGAGACACACACAGACCTTAAAGACTCAAACAGTCCAAAGAGATAAATACAGACCAAAAAGACTCAGACACCCCAAAAAGACACACAGTCCAACGAGACACACACAGCCTAAAGAGACACACACATCACAAAGAGACACCCACAACACAAAGAGACACATACAGCTCAAAGAGACGTACACAGCCCAAAGAGACGCACACATCCAACAGAGAGACACAAAGCCCAAAACGACACAAACAGCCAAAAGAGGCACACACAGACCATAAAGATTCAAACTGCTCAAAGAGATACACAGCCCAAAGATACACACACAGGCCAAAGAGACATACACACAGTCCTAAGAGACAAAAAAACTTAAAACAGACACACACACCACCAAAAGAGACAAAAAAACGCCCATACAGACACATACATACCAAAAATATTCAAACACCACAAAGAGAAAAACATAGCCCAAAGAGACACAAATGACCTCTAAGATACACACACAGCCCAAATAACCACACAAATTAAAAAATTTATAAAAATGACAAAGAGACAAATACAGATAAAAGATAGGCACACGGCCAAAAGAGACACACACATCCAACAGATACAAACAAAGCCAAACAAGACACATACAACCAAAAGAGACACACACAGACTAAAAAGATTCAAACTGCCAAAAGAGACACACAGCCTAAAGAGAAAAACGCAGCTCAAAGAGACACACACACAGGATAAAGAGAAACACACTGCCCTAAAAGAAAAAAACCGCCAAAAGAGACACGCAAACCGCCAACAGAGACAAAAAACACGCCCATACAGACACATACAGAACAAAAGATTCAAACGCCCCAAAGAGACACACAAAGCCCAAAGAAACACACACGGCCCCTAAGAGACACACACAGCCCAAAGAAACACACACAGAGCAAACTGAATCAAACCGCCCAACGAGACACACATAGCCCAAAGAGGCACAAACAGCCCAAAGAGACACAAACACCCCAAAGAGTTTTTTTTATTTCTAAACTATTTTAAATTGACAACACTCTCCAAAACGTCACTTGTGTATTATAGAGTACACTATCACCCAATCTCCTCCAATTCGCAAATCCCTCCTCGTTCAACTGAACCCTCCATGTAACTGAACCCCTGTATAACCGAAACCCTGTACAACTGAACCCCCGTGCTACTGAACTCTCGTACTACTGAACCTTCGTGCAACTCAACCCAATTTAACTAAACCCCCGGGGAACGTTAGATCCTATTTAAATTGACAATACTCTCCAAAACATCAATTGTGTATTATACAGTGCATAACCACCCCATCTCCTCCAATTCGCAAATCCCATTACCCCTTTTTTTTGCAAATGTTAATCAAATATTTCCGATTCGTTGTTAGGCATTTTTCAAATTTATAACAAATTACCTCAGTTAACAACTCCTTCGGGGTTACCTTAACTGTTAATCAGTTTAATCCTTTTTTTCTCCACTGATACAATCCAATCACTAATTAGAATCATTCACATTCCTATTATTCAAAACATTAATTAATATTGTTCATTGTCTACGTAAATTAAGTTATCTCCTGCCCCTTAGAAATGAGGGAACAAAGGGAACGTTAGATCCTATTTTAAATTTACAATACTTATCAAACATCACTTGTGTATTATACAGATCACATATCTCATTACCCTTTTTAAATGTTAATCAAATAATTCTGATTATAGTGTCCAATTTTTTTGTCTGCTTTTCAAAATGATCGTATTTGGAAATCTGTCATTTAACACTAAGAAGTAAATTGGGTAACCCTTTCGCAATAACAATAGGCTTAGCAGCGATTAAATCTCATTGTCGGCGACAATTCAATCAGATCAGAGTTGTGCAAATGGAATACCTTTTCGCAAATTGAGTTAGCTTCTATTTCATAGACAAAATATTTGAATTCCTTTTATTCAAATCACCTATCAAGTTATCAAAAATATATGAACTAGAAATCTGGTCTGTAAATTGCAAATCTGGTAAATTGCGTCAGAAAAACTTGTCCTTCATAACATGTTATGCAAGGTCCAGAATAACACAGAAATTGCTATGGCAGTACGCAAATAGCATGGTCCTATACCTGCAAGCAAATAGCATGGCAATTGCTATACCTGCAAGCAAATAACATGGTCCTATACCTGCAAGCAAATAGCATGGCCATATACCTGCAAGCAAATAGCATGGTCATATACCTGCAAGCAAATAGCATGGTCCTATACCTGCAAGCAAATAGCATGGCAATTGCTATACCTGCAAGCAAAGTATAAGGTTGATTACTACTTCTAAGAAGCTCAATACACAGTATCCTCCCACCGAACACACTCCCCAGAAGACCGAACAAGCTAGAACCAGTTTCCTGCCACAAAACGTGGTATCAGCAGTCTTTTGTTCCCTTTTCACAAGTATATTGACATCATGAAGTAATTATAGTTCGTGTTTGTGCAATTTTTCCGTACCTTGTAAACAGCTCAGTTTTAGTGCTATGTCGAGTGTGTCAATAAATATGTCTATGTCTAATTGTCTTTAAAAGATTGTCTTCTATACTTCTGGCTGTAAGAACTGTTTTCTCACATCTGCTGCAACTTAGCGTGCTGTATTTTTCTTATACATGTTTTAGCAAAACTTAATTGACTCCCCTTAGGTCCGGCTTCAAAATTGGATTGAAATGCTACCACTAGCGCCAAAAATTCATCGCAGTGCCAAGCGACCAGGGAAAAAATATACAGCTTCACCGTCTTCTTCGTCTACGTGTTTCCGCCTTCACCGTCTTCTTCCTGGGCTGCCCCATTCTGTTTAGTGTTTCTCTACTCCATCCTGTGAAATTCATATTTTCTTTAGCTTGTTTCTTTTGATTCCTTTCATTATGTTCGACGGCGTCGTGCTTTTTGTCTGGCCTAATTGGGGTTTCCAAAAAGCACAATTTGTGATGACCTATCCATAAAACATGGCCTAACCATCTTAATCTCACCTTTGATTAAGTTCTAAATATTAGAATCGAAAACATTAATTATACAGCTTAAATATCTCTATCTCAATTAGATAAATAATTTCTGAGACCACACTGGCTAATCATGATAAACAAAAAATCGCGAAGAAAGGAAACGAGGACAATTAACAGCCAGTGAAAAAATTGAAAAATTATGCAAATATTTCGGTCAAGACCTCCGCTTGACCGTCCTCAGTGCAGAATGAAACTGATAAAAATATAAAAACCAAACCTTAAAATAAAAACACGAAACTAAAATTGGACGACCCTTTCCTAGTAACGGTGAAAGGGTAACTGAATAAAAAACACAAGTCTAAATGGCATTTCAGAATTTCATTTTGCGTAAAGCACTTTTAAAGGCTGATCACTTTCCAGTTTGATTGTTATCGGAGACTCTATTCGATTGCACAATATAACTTTGTGGATGTATGTAAAAACGATCAGAATTAATAATTTTGTCATAAATGGGACTTAGAAAATTTTCTCCAGTGTCTCTATTGAGAGCTACCTTTTGGTGAATGTGCTTTTTTATTTCAACTGCCTCCCTGAAAACTTGCGTGAGACCTATAACGGGGGCAACGATAGAGGCCTCGTCAAACAAAATGAAATGGTGTGGATTCTCATACAGATGTTGCGCCAAGGCGGACTCAAAAACCTCAGGCCTTTGGCGTAACCTCATTGCCTTGTCAATTGAGGACTTGTGCTCAGATAACCTCTCCTCCTATTGCTGTTGGGTTCTACCAACATAAAAACAGCCACAAGAACAAGGAATTCTATAAACACCACTACCCAGAATGGGGCTGGTTTTATCTTTGCCGTTGTTAAAAAAGTTCTGTGTAATATTTGAATTCTTAAAGGCGACGCTAAGTTTATGTTTTTTAAGGATTCTTTTCAATTTGTCACTCAATTTTGGAATGTAGGGTAGAACAGTGAAAAGTTTCTTATCATCCACCAATGGGACGGTATCTGTTGGGGCTTGTGGACCTGATGCCCTCCCCTCTGCCTTTTTTCGTCTTCTGTCTATAATGGTCTCAAGTAATTTTATAGGGTAACCATTGCAAAATAAAATGTCCTTAATATAGTTCAATTCTGAGTCTATGTGAGGCTCTGAGCATATTCTTATTACTCGGTCAAACAAAGAAATAACAACTCCTCTTTTTATGCAGGGAGAGTGGTTGGAGGAAAAATGCAAATACCTATCGTTATGCGTAGGCTTTCTATAAATAGAAAATTCAAGGCCAGGAGACTTATTGAAAATTAAAACATCTAGGAAAGGAAGTTTGTGGTTATGTTCTAGTTCTAAAGTGAACTGAAGGTTAAACTGAAGGTTGTGGCTGTTTTTATGTTGGTAGAACCCAACAGCAATTGGAGGAGAGGTTATCTGAGCACAAGTCCTCAAGTGACAAGGCAATGAGGTTACGCCAAAGGCCTGAGGTTTTTGATTCCGCCTTGGCGCAACATCTGTACGAGAATCCACACCATTTCATTTTGTTTGACGAGGCCTCTATCGTTGCCCCCGTTATAGGTCTCACGCAAGTTTTCAGGGAGGCAGTTGAAAAAAAAAAGCACATTCACCAAAAGGTAGCTCTCAATAGAGACACTGGAGAAACTTTTGTAAGTCCCATTTATGACAAAATTACTAATTCCGATCGTTTTTACATACATCTACAAAATTATATTGTGCAATCGAATAGAGTCTCCGATAACAATCAAACTGGAAAGCGATCAGCCTTTAAAAGTGCTTTACGCAAAATGAAATTCTGAAATGCCATTTAGACTTGTGTTTTTTATTCAGTTACCCTTTCACCGTTACTAGGAAAGGGTCGTCCAATTTTAGTTTCGTGTTTTTATTTTAAGGTTTGGTTTTTATATTTTTATCAGTTTTATTCTGCACTGAGGACGGTCAAGCGGAGGTCTTGACCGAAATATTTGCATAATTTTTCAATTTTTTCACTGGCTGTTAATTGTGCTCGTTTCCTTTCTTCGCGATTTTTTGTTTATCTCAATTAGAGTTGACCAGCGGAGCTGAAACCTCTTTCTTTTATTTGTCGTATATCTTATTAAACAGCAATAGTTCTGTAAATATCTATAAATATTTTCTCAAATATAGCACTTCATTTTTTTCGAAAAATTGGCATACTGCAACTTTTTGGTGTGAGAAAATGATCTAGATTGGTTTTGGCTTTGGGAAAATTCGTTCCACTCTCTCACCCCCTTAATATTTTTCATAAATTGTCTGCTGAGTAAAATTAGAGACCCCCTGAAGGTTGAAAGCCGTCGGCATAAGTAGGAGAAATGTTTCAAAACGCAATCTTTTGTTCACAAATCTGTCCTTTCCGAGATTTTAGAAAAAGACATTCCCGTTTATAGCTGTTAAGTGAGTTTTCGATTATTAGTTACTACTACTACTAAGAACTCACCGCAGCGCCAAGCCGCCTGAGGCCAACACAGCTGCGCACGTTCATCCTCCATTCCACTTCACATTAAAAGCTACGTGTTCGCTTTCCGGTGTGAAAAAAAAAATCTAGATAGGATACGACTTAAGGAAAATTTGTTTATGGCCTTAATTAATTTTGGAAAAATATTTTGGAATTCTATCACAAATACCCAGACGTCGAAGACCCGAATGATTTTACTTTCTACAATAATATGAAACTAAAGTTGTGTTGAGAAATAGATTAAAGGAAAACTGTCTTTCTTTTCACCGAGCGAAGCGTGGTCCTCTATTACTATTTTTCAATAAAAGAAAGTTGATCTACTGCGTGATATCACTGGGTGGTATGGAGAAACCTTTCTTTATAAAGCGGAGACTGGAGATTAACGAGTTAATCAACAATTTATTATTGTCCCTTTAGGCTGGTAGTTTAAGGCTCACAAAAAAAGGCTATACAGGTCCCATTTCTATTTTGTCACGCTATGATTGATGCTCTGTTCTACTCTGAAATCATTTTCAAAAGCATTATTGTCACACCTAAAGCACGCAGAGATTTTCAATCTATATCAGAACCAGAGGGGGCCGTAGGTCCCTCCAATACCCCCCCCCCCTCTCCTGCTCTTCCTACTGATAACTTTTTTATTAAGGTATGTATGTTATATACTTTTATTTTCTATCCAAATTTATTTTCTCTTATAGTATAGAATTCACTCTACTGAACCGTCTGTACAAACAAAAAAGAATTTTTTTAATGATCCTTAAATTATTAATTAAAAAAATAATAAATTATTAATTAGATCCTTAAATTATTAATTAATTATATAATAATTTTTAATTAAAAAATTATTAATTTTTAATAAGAATTTTTTTTTTGCGATACCCTTTCATAAGTTAAAAGGCGTTCGAGCGAATAGTAGTATTTTTTTTATATATATTGCCGTCAGGAGCGTACGCTGGAACGTTTTTTAGATGGGAGGCAATAACAAAATTGTTGGGGGCCAACG
The DNA here is from genome assembly GCF_049724085.1 of Artemia sp. Qi Xiang Cuo. NCBI lineage: Eukaryota > Metazoa > Arthropoda > Branchiopoda > Anostraca > Artemiidae > Artemia > Artemia sp. Qi Xiang Cuo. The sequence continues at coordinate 4,567,366 of NC_142811.1, forward strand.
ATATAAAAAAACAAAACAAATTTAATGGATAATTTGAATAAGATTAAGATAATCAAGAAATTTAGGAATTTAGTGAATAGCGTAAGTCCCTAATAGCGATTTTTTAAATCGAATTCTAATCTAATTTCTTAATGTTAAGTAAAAATCATATAAACTATTACTTTATTAGTTTCATAATTTATAACAATAATATCACAATATTTGAGCACTAGACTACATCTAGTATCATCTACACAAATATTTTCAATAATCAAAAACCGTTAATTACCATTTGACTACCAGACCATTACTTTTCATAATGCAAACAAAAAGAGTAAAGAGTCGGTATTTTCTGGACATAAGGATTACTCTTCCCTTTTTCTCTCTCTCTTTTACACCTTCCTTCTTCTCTTTTTATACCGTACCGTCTTCTCTCTCTTTTTTATTACCTGGGTTGAATTGAGTCTTTCACCTTCGTTTTATTTCTGATCTGTAGATGTGAAATCAGAATAATCAAATTTTTGTCTGCATTTTCTTTTTATAAGTTGAAATGTTTATTTTGAAAAAGGATTTTTTTTTTTGTAATGGTTTGAAATTTTCTCTGCTAATGGCAATGGTCAAGTTCAGTATCGGTATTTTTTTTTTAAATAATTTTTTTACTTCGTTGCGTTAGAAAAGTTTCAAAAATCCCCCTCTCCGTTCCTTTTTTTCTTGTTTACGATGGTATGATTGTGTGGTCTTTGACTCCACAGTTGTACTGTGGAGGCAATTACTGCAATACCATAGCTAATGTATAAATTAAAAGATAGTTCTGGAATGTCAAAACGTATCGAATTTAAGTTCCGTTTTGCCCTCGTTGCTTCGAAAATGCCCAAATTAACTTGTTCAATTTTAACACTAAACCCTGTCAAAGGGCTCATACGCAGGGGCGGGAGGCAGGGGTGGTGTAGTTTTCTATATAGTTTCCAAGGGTGCCAATCAGCGAATTCTTGGGGGGATGGGGCTAATGTGACAAGAGTGCCAACAATTGACAAATTTATTTAAGAAAAAGAGGGGGAAAACAAGAGACGAGGGTGCCAGAAAAAATCTTGGGAGGGAAGAATTCTTCAGCAACCCTGGATCCGTCAAGGGAGAGAAAGCCGTCAAGGGAGATAACCCAGTTTAATTTCTCATGAGTTTAAATATGTCTCCACAGTTTCCTATAGTTTCGCTACGATTTATATATTTTTGTTGTTGCAACGAGTTTGAGGCAAGCATGAGCACAGAAGCTCGGACTAACTGTTTCGTCTTCCTTGAGGCACCGTATTTTTTACAATTTTGTTCAATATTTTTGGGTGATATTCATATAATTTGTCTGTTTTTGCTGTTGTGATGAATTTGCCGGTCCATCTTCAGACTTTTGAGATTTTTGAAATCTATTTCAGCTTGTATACGTCATACGTGTCACTATGAACGTATGCACCATTTTTGAATGGGGAAGGAGATGATTCTCAAAACATTAGGCACACGAATGAATCATTTGGAAACTATTGATAACTATGGAAGGATTAACAAAGTTATGGGACGAGCCTGAGCCCGGTGCATGTGCCTGGATGTAATATTGTTAAAATGTAATTTTAATTGTAAATAATTATTTAATTAACCTAATTTATACACACTTTATAATATTCACATAATAACGTTAATTTGTTAATTTCACGTTAATTTGTAAATTAACGTAATTTCATTAAAATATTTTATAGTCACAGTCATTTTTATAATTAAAAAAATTTCAAAATAAAGTTGATAATAAAAATTGTATTTAATTTTTAACGAACAAACAAACGAGCGAACTTATTAATTGTAGAGGAACTTAGCGGTTCTTAATTGATGTTGATATTATTTTTAAAGAATCTGTAACGATACTATTTGATAACTCCTTTTCATTGAATATTGAGGCTTTTGATAAGGCATTTTGTCTTAGCAGTGGCGATCGCTTGCCACTTTTTCCACTTTTAATATTGTAATTTGCCGTGAAACTTTCTGATGATACGGAAGAATCACATTGGATCCCTACAGTATTATGAGCCGCATTCTTGTAAGAATATGGTCTTATTTTTCTCAAAAGATCCTCTATATTTTCGCACTTAATTTGTAACTGCTTTGTCCAGCTCACGCCTAGTTTATTTTCACTTTTAATTTCTTTGCTCCGCTTTCTTTTTGGCTTTTTGTCTTGTGTGGCAACACAGCCAGTAAAAATATGGTATTCTTCTCGGGACGACTGACTGGATCGACTTTGACTGGGAGATCCGGGCGGAGACTCGGCTGCTGTAACAACTACTATAGGCAAATCTCCGTACTTGTAAATCGGAGACGGCCCAGGTTTCGTCATTAATGTATTCTGAAAATGAAAAATATAATGAGAGAACAGTAGTAGAAATAAAATAATAAAAATCTTGAGATGGTGGGGGGAAGGGGGCGTATAAGGCCAAGAAATTTTTTTTGAATAAGATTTATGAGAGGCGAAATGATAGAAGCGTAATCTAAGCCGATGTTTCACAAAATATTTTTTGGAAAAAAATTCAAAAAACTTTTGTATCTTTTTTCACTGTCTAGTAAATGGACTTATCCCCGTTTGAACGTTGATTTGTTCGCCATTGAAAGGCAGTGTGGTGTTGAAAAAAAAATACATAATTGAAGGGATTACGTCCAAAATACGTTGTATATACGGGGAAACCCGTTTATATTAAACCTGTTTTGTCTATTAAACTCTCTTGTAAATGGAAAAGCAGTAGACAAAGCAACTATATTAATCTAAATTCAAAAAACTTTTATTGGTAAATGAGAATATGAAAAAAATTGTTTTCATTTACATAAACAGTAATATTTCTTTTAGACACTAACACAGACCCCACTTACAACTCAAGACTTTGGATGAACCCAGTTTTTGAGCTCTCTCAGACAAATCTAGTGAATGAACCGGAAGTTATTATTCCGTTCTGTATAAATACATTAGTTTTAATTTTAGTACTTTAGTGTTTGAGGTGATGACGACCAGGCTTTTGTATCCGTTTTCACTGTCTAATAAATTGACTTATCCCCTTTTGAACGTTTATTTGTTCATCATAGAAAGGCAGTGTGGTCTTTGAAAAAATTAAGTTACAGTTGTGCTTAATGGTACACAGCGGCTATAGACAGTCGAAGGAAAAAAGTGATGGAGACCCGTAAAGCGGGTAATTCTTATCTAAATTGATTTAAGAGCGTGGTTTCTCATTGAATCTACACTATTTAGACTGTTGTTTGTGGGGTTTTAGAGGGAGGAGGTACCTAGATTAGGTTAGGTTGCGTATTTAATATATGATATGCTTTACCCCCACCCCCCTAATGTGCAAATATATAGCCCAAATTTGTTTCTAAATTATTATATATACATTCTATCTTATTTCTGGTACTGGTACATTAGATGGTCATTTCTAAAAAGTCAAGTTTGGTTAATGCTAATGAAATAAAATAAATTAATTAATGAAATGAAATAAAATAACCCCCGTCTGATCTGGCGGGTTTCGTCTGTCATTGCATGACTGGTTTCCTTGCATTATATATAAAGTGACCATCTAATGCACTATTAATGCACTGTACCTTATTTTTGTTGATTAGCATTAACCAAACTAGACTTCTTTCGTGTGTACCATTAAGCGCAACAGTACCAAAATACATAATTGAATTTATTATATCGTATATGTGCGAAGATGTGACCAAAAAATTTATATAACTATAAATTCAGAAAAAAATTCCTTTTGCAATTAAAATAAGGAGAAGATTTTACCCCCTTCATTAGAAATTCAACTTTTGTATCTGTTTTCACTGTCTGATAAATGGACTTATCCCCATCCCCTTTTTTGAAAACCGGACAAATTTTCTCAAACTCGTAACTTTTGATGGGTAACATTAATCTTGGTGAATTTTATATATTCTGAATAAGCATCAACATTTTTTTCTTTTAATGTATATACTATTATTAAGACTCTTAGAGTTTCTCTGTTTCCTAGAGTTTCGGTTACTATTGAGCCGCATCGCTTCTTACTTTTACAGTTCGTTGACACGAAAATCCTAGAAATCAGTTTTTTTTTTTTTTCTTCTTCTTTTCTTTTTTTATCGGGCTGTAACTTTGAAACGAATAGAAGATATGCACAGGGATTTCGTAGTCAATATGTTGATATATCAGTTTTTGTTATATCAGGAAACCAGGAAAAAAAACTCGTAAATAACGGTATAAGTCACGAAACAGTACCAAATTTTCACCCTATAAAAACCCACGAAGCTTCTATGATTATGACTGTTTATTCTTTGATCAGTATTAGAGGGCAAGTAATCTTCCACATGCGGTCACTTCTTGCTGGTTAGGATTATTCTTGGTAAATGGTTACAGACGGCAAGAACTAAGTTTAGCTTTTTATGATGTACATGTTTAAGTAATCCTTAACTGTGTTTAATATAGCTTCTGAACTTCTAATACAAACTTTTGAAGGAGTTTGTATGAATAGTATTGAAGCTGGAAAAAAGGCTATGCACTCCGAGGTAATTAAGAAATTGAAAATAGAAGTACACCTTGGATATAGAATTTTGCAATTTTGTAGGTATAACAGTCTAGTTATAACCAATACGGTGTTTGGTCATAAAATGGCTCATAAGTTAACATGGTATTCACGTGATGGTAAGACAGAAAACCTTATTGATTATGTTATAGTAAACCGAAGACTAGCAGGATCAATAGAAGATACTAGAGTATATAGGAGTGCCGTTATTGATGTTAAAAGTAAAGATCACCATCTAGTAGTGTCAAGGGTTAATTTAAAGCTGAAATATCGGAAGGGTAACTACCCCCCAGGAAGTTATGATGTTGGTAGATTCCAGCAGGATAATTTGAGATAAACTTTCCAGGAACAGTTGAATACTAAACTTTAGAGTTTAAAATTTGATAATGTGGAAGATGGTTGGAACAATTTTAGAAAAATAATTTGTGAAGTTGCTGAAGGTGTATTAGGAAAGAAAGCTAGAACTGCAGCTAAGAAAATTAGTGAAAAAGCTTTATTTTTAATAGAAAGGAGAAAGGACTTGTACAAGAATTATCTGAGGGATAGATCATATGAAAACAAAAAGAATGAAAAGAAAGTGGAGAAAGCATTAAAATATGAACTAAGGAGGTGTGAAGTGGAGGCCATGGATAAAATTGCCGAGGATCTGGAAGATGCAGCTAGACAGCATAATAGTAAAATATTGTACTAGCATGTTAACAAATTGAGAGGGAGTAGTTACTCCGGACTTGGCCCAGTTAAAGATAGGAATGGGGTCGCAATTAGTGATAAGGAAACAACTAAAGAGAGATGGGCCGAACAGTTTGAGAATTTGCTTAACCGAGATAGAGTTGCAGGAAAATATATAGAGGAAAATGAAAAAGTTTGTGATACCTTGGATGTTAAGGAAGATTTGTTTTGTGAGGAGGAATTAGCAACAGTACTAAAAGGATTAAAAAATAATAAGGGTCTAGGTGCTGATAGGATGATAAACGAGTTTCTTAAATATGATGGCTCTAAGGTTAGAAATAAGTTACTGAAGATTATGAATATAACTATAGAAAAAGGGAAAGTACCTAAAGATGTTAGGAAACTCTTAATTAAACGACTGTTTAAGAAAGGTGATAAGAGTGAGCATGGTAATTATCGAAGCAATATTCTGGTCTCTGTAGGTAGTAAATTACTTAGTAATATGATACCTTTTGGAGTGAGAGATGCCGTAGACAAAGTTTTAAGAGAAGAACAGTGTGGTTTTTGAAAAGGTAGAGGATGTGTCGACCAAATTTTTACTCTTAGGTTAATAATTGAGAAGTGCCTGAGTTTTCAAACACCTTTGGTCCTTAGTCTTACAGTTTATTAGCAAGCGTTCGATTCTGTTGATAGAAGAGCTTTAGGTAAAGGTTATATCCTTGTATGGCATACCAGACAAAAACATTAAAGTGATTAATGCTATGTAAGAGAATAACACTGTTGCGGTTAAGGTAGGAAATGAGGTTAGCAGCTGGTGTCGTATTAAATCAGGAGTTAAGCAGGATTGTGTTCTATCCCCCTTTATATGGATTATTTTGATGGACTTTGTTTTAAGGAGCACAGGAAAGGCAATGGGAGACCACGGAATCAAATGGGGAGGAAAAAGTCTCCAGGACTTGGATTATGCTGATGATTTAAGCATCCTAGATGAAAGTGTGAGCAAAATGAATGAAGTTTTAGAGGTTTTGCTAGCTCAGGGTGCTAGAATTGGTTTGAAAATTAATGTTAGGAAGACTAAGTCACTAAGGCTAGGAATAAATGTTGATGAAAAGGTGACGTTGGGTAATGAAAAGATTGATCAGGTGGGCAGCTTCACTTACCTTGGTAGTATTATTAGTAAAGATGGTGGAAGCAGTGAAGATGTTAAAAGTAGAATAGCCAAGGCTCAGGGTGTTTTTTCACAGTTAAAAAAAAAATTCTGAAGAATAGGAAGATAAGTCTGTAAACCAACATTAGAATATTAAAAGCTACAGTGATGACAGTGGTCAAATATGGCTTTGAAGCATGGACGCTCCGACAAGCGGATGAAGATTTGCTAGACATTTTCCAAAGAAATTGCTTAAGGATTGTTCTGGGTACCCGGCTGACTGACCGTATTTCAAACAATAAGCTATACGAAAAATGTGGTTCAATACCGCTCTCTAGGGCTATAATGAAAGAAAGGTTGAGGTGGCTAGGGCACGTTGTGCAGATGAAGAATGACAGATTGCCGAAGATTGTTCTTTTCGGCCAACCGTCTAGGGCTAAACGGAAAGCAGGTCGTCCCTGTCTTGGGTGGGAGGACGTCATAAAGAAAGATTTAAAGGAAACGGGAACTTCGTGGGCGGGTGTAAAAAGGGAGGCTTTGAAATAGATTGGGGTGGAGGAGTAGCGTGCGTAGCTGTGTTAGCCTCAGGTGGCTTGGTGCTGAGGTGAGCTGTTAGTAGTAGTAGTAGTAGTAGTAACGGCAAGACGAACTTGAATGCGAATAAATTGAAATCAAAATAACGACTAGGTTCGTTTTAAGGTAGAGAACCTGAAAATTAAAAAAGTAGTAGTTGTAATGGAATCCAAAAAAATTAAGTGAGGATTGGGAGGGAGTGGCAATTAGGAGTCTTTTAAAAAAGTTTTGGTCATCGAAAGGAGAATAAATTTGAACAACAATAATCGGCATGATTCGTTTTAGATAAAAGGCTCATAAAACAGATAAAAATGATTCGGTCATATGAGTGCCAGAAATAATTTGACCAAAGGGGTGTGGAGTAAGCGAAACAATTTCTAGGAATAAGAAAGGGGTATATTCGTTTTAGAATTTTGAGTAGCAAAAGCTATTATACTAATGGGGTTGGGGGTACAAAAAAACTGTAGGGGGGCTAAATTTCAAATATTAAGTGAGAAAATAGACGGGACTAATCAAAAGAATTTATTTTGTTTAATGTGAAGTTGTATAAATTTTTTCTCCAAAAAGTGTCACGTAACGCTTTTTGAATCAACGTAGCTGGCATTACCCATGGTAAGTATATTCTTGTTTTCACAGTTTGTTTTATTTTTCAAGATGCAGTTCGTTATTGTCTACTGCAAATTGCATATCTTATAATTTGCAAATATATGTTTTCGTCTTTTATTTTTTATTTATTTTAATTTGGCACTCAAGGCGATAAGAGAACATTCGCACGGAATATGAAAGTGTACAGAAAGCTTTTTGCTATATGGAAATCCCTCCCCCCCCCCCCCAAAAAAAAAGAAGAAAAACAGAAATCAAATTAGATACTAAAAAAGGTAACGCCAACGACCAATGAAAACTTATGGTTTAAGAGGTTGGGTTACGGAGCAGTCCATATCTATATCTGAACTATGGGGATAAGGAGGACACAGATCACTTTATTTGCAGTTTCAAGGAGGTAGATGATTTGAGGGAGAAAATTTTCGGGATTGGTATTAGAGGGAAAGGAAGAATGGTGGAAATTTGAAGAGTAATTGCAAACTGGATCCGTGTGGAAACACATCACAGAGGAGTTTTTTGGTGAATGAAGGATTGGCAAGATAAGTAAAGCAGATTTTGAAAATATAAGTGTTGGGCACCTGGTCCTAATTATCAAATAAATGTTCTGCTTATAACTTATTGTTACTTCCGCTTTAAACTCATTGTTTGACGCGTGGTCCTAATTATTAGCTAAATGTCCTTTTTTCATTTTTTAATTCCCTTTGAATTATTTTTTTCACATCCAATCAATTTTTGAGATAGCCATTTTGTTCAGTATAGTTGAAAAGTCCAGTAATTATGTCTTTGGGGAAGGTTAAATAACCATGGCTAACAGGCTTCATAACTCCCCCTGGCGCTCGAAGCAAGGGCTATAAGTTATGCTAGTTGCCCATTGTTAAGATATAAGATTTTTATGGAAAGGCTGGTCTTGTCAGCTTTGGAAGGGACTCATTCGATTGGAAATTGAAAGCACTAATGCCCTTTTTAAGATTAAAATGTGATCAGAGGGTAACCAGCCCCCTCCCCCTCATGCCCTTTTTTCCAATATGCATCCGATCAAAGTTTTGTAGTAGCCATTTTGTTCAAAATAGCCCATAAGTCAAATAAATATAACTCTGGGGTTGATAAATCCCCTCAGCCCCTGGGACAAGGGCTGTTGCTTCTGTAATTTGTCCATTCTTAACATATTGGAGGGTTTTTGTGAAGGGGTCGGTCGTACAAACTTTAGAGGGGGTTCATTCGATTGGAAATATTTAAAGTGCCCCTTTTAAGATTCAAAAGTGATTGGAGGGCAACCACTCCCCTTCCTCCCATGCCAATCAATTCTCCAAACACATCAAATCAAAAAGTTTTTATAGCCATTTTGTTCACCATTGTTGAGAAGTCCAGTAACTGTGTGTTATGGGCTATCAATACCTCCCCCCCCCCCCACAGCACTCAAGGCAAGGACTGTAAATTGTGCAATTTGCCCTTTGTTAACATATAGTATTTGTTATTGATAAAGATTGGAATGTTTGACCTTTAGCGTCCAAAAAGGCGAAGGACATTCATGTGAACCTTTCATAGAATATTGAGGGGAGTGTTGAACTAAATCAAAACACGTTACGTACATATGGGTTGCCAAAAGGCCATTCCGATCAGGAATGACTGAGGGTATTAATTTGAAATTTTCAGGAAATGGTAAGGGAGATAATCAACTGACCAAAAAGGCAATAATTACATGATACCACTGCAACTACTAAAACTACTATCACTACTACCCCTACAATTACTGCTTCTGTAGCGAGTACTACCAAGGCTGAGGGTATTGAAGTAAAAATGTGAGGAAATGTTGAGGGTAAAGATGAAATAAATCTAAAAGTATTATGCGCATACAGATTGTCAAAAAGGTGTATCAGCAATATCCTTGGAACGGCTTAGAGTATCGAGCAGAAACTTTAAGCGCATAATGAGATGTTCAACAGGCCAAAAGGCCAAAAGATTATCACTCCTACTACTACCACTACTACTATGATACTAGTACTATTAAAACTAAGGGTATGAAGGTGAAAATTTGAGAGAATATAAAGGGGAAATTTGCATTAGATCAAAAGACAATATGTGCATGCAGATTGTCGAAAGTGCGCATCTCCAGTATGGATTAGGGTATTAAGTTGGAACTTTCAAGGAATGCTTAAAGGGGAAGATCAACTGACGAAAAGGTAATATTTACACCTCCTTACTACTCCATTACTACTACTACTACCGCTACAACTACCGCTTTTTTAGCGAGTATTATCAATGATGAGGATATTGAAGTAAAAATTTGAGGAAGTGTTAAGGGAAAAGTTGAACTAAATCAGAAAACAGTATGTGCATACAGATTCTCAAAAGAGTGGATCAGCTATATCTTAAAAAATTGAAAGTGATTGAATATTGAAAGCTCTAGTGCCCGTTTTTAAGAGTCAAAAGTCATTGGAGGGCAACCAGTCCCCCTACCACGCCCATCCATTCCCCAAACACATAAACATTTTGAGATAGCCGTTTTGTTTAGAATAGATGAAAAGTTCAGTAAATATGTCTTTTGTGGTGTCACCCCCCCCCCCTCCCAACAACGCTTATAATCCCTTATAATTCCTTATAATCTTTCCCTTACCCTTAAATCATAATCTACTAGCCCTTATATTCTTGGTTATCATGTTTTTGTTGTTTTTTTTTCGATATTATGAGGAAAGGTAGATTAAGGTCGAAATAAGGATCGTTTTCACTAAAGTAAAGATAAAGATTGTTTTCACTAAAGTAAAGAACATACAATACTCGGAAAAGTACTTTTTTTTGTCTATGCACATTCAGCTGCACAATACATAGCCTATATACTATATCATATAGTATTTTCTTGTTTACTATACATTTTTGGTAAAGAGATATGGAGTAAATGATGGACTTCCACATTCCTCATGGCATTTTTGAATACTTTATAACAAAATCCTTGCGGTATGAAAATTACTTACCAATTTAAATTTCACTTCCAATTTAAACTAGCTTAAGTTTCAATTTATTTCATTCTAATTAACCATACGTTGATATTAGAAGGGCATTTGAAATTATTAGGTATTTTTAAATATCTAATAATCCGTTGGTTATTCTTAATCTTAATGACGATTTTGCAAAAAGCTGTAAACTGTATTTTTTTTTTTTGAAATTAGGATTAAATTTTTAATGTTTTGAAACCCAACAATATAGTGCTACTTGGACTGATGAGGAATTAATCAAGAATTTAATCTGTAGTCTTTTTGACGACTGTGATAATACAGTGACAAAAGAAACGTTTAAATACTTCTTTGGTTAAAAGCGTCCCAGAATATAAACCTTGAAAAAAATACCATTTTAATCGTTATTATTTGCTTACAAGGCAACTGAAAAAACGTATATATTCAGAAATTTGCTTTTTGATCAGATTCAGATTTAAATTTTGTAATTTGGGCCCTTAGAGTAAGGTCAATATTAATTGTTCATTCAATTAGGGCCTTCTAATAAAATCATAAATTACTAAACCATTATCTACAAGATATTTTTTTAGTTCTTCTTCTTTCTTTTTTATTTTTCAGAAATGAGTTAGACACGAGCAGAGATTAGATAAAAAAAGAAGTTTGTTTTAACAAAAGTAAACAGTAAAGCTATGTCTTGAGCACAGCAAAAAAAAAAAAAAATTACCAGTGGTTATAATGAACAATGAACTAAAACTTAAAAGATACAAATATTAGATTTAATCAAAAGGAAACTAATAATTAAGTTATTATATTACCGAAAATAATAATAATAATATTACCGAAACTAATAATAATAATTATATTACCGAAAATAGAACTCATTTTCAACTCAAACTTAAAATGAACAAAAATTACTAAATATACGATCTGGGAAGTCGTCCCCCTTTTACCCCAATTAAACTTACTAAAAACAAATATTGAATACAGATATTAAAGCTAAAAAAAAACATATATTAGACTTAACAAAAAACAACACCAGTAATGAACTTATAGTGTACCAAAAATAGAACTGATATTCAACTCAAACTTATAACGAACAGAAATTACTAGACATATGAACTGGGAAATCGTCCCCCTTTTACCCCAATTATAGTTACAAAAAAAACAGACATTAAAAGACATATTAAAGTTAAAAGAAACAGATATTAGACGTAACAAGAAACGAAACCAATAATGAACTTATAGTGTACCAAAAAGAAAACTAATATTCAACTCAGATCCAAAACGAACAGAAATTAACAGATATATGAACTGGCAAGTCGTCCCCTTACACCCCAATACAGCGCGAGAATCATTCGCGCTTTACTGAAAGCAATATGTATTCTAAGTAATTTCTCTGTTATCATTATAACATTCAGAAATAAATATACTAACGAAAGCTCTCAAAATTAATGCGATTATATTTTGTAATATCAGTGTAGTTCCATCAGGCTGATATACACCAAAGTTCCATTAACATTTTCTTCTTTCTAAACATATTACTTGAAAATGCATAAAAAAGCCGAAATGATCTGTCATTTCAAAATTTCACATGAAAAAAATAAAACGGATTTCTTCAAAAATTAAAAATGTCTATTTTCAAAACGTAATTTAGGCACCATTGCTCTATATGTTTAAACTAAATAGACATAAAAGGAAGAAGTTTGTTATAAAACTGTTTTTTTTTAACATGTATATTTTCTTTTGCACGATCTTGATTTTTATTGGAATTTTAATTTTAAATATTATAGTTTTATTTGATAATTAATTTAAAAATTTATTTGGTTTTTGTTTCTTATAACTTCAACAACAACACAAATGAAGTCCCAGGACTAATCAATGTTTACAAAATAAAATAGTGCTTTCTTTTGCTTTTTTTTCGTTTTGCAAATTCTATACTGTATTTACTGAAAACAATATGTCTTTTGAACAGTTTAATTTTTATAGAACGATATCTAGGAATTTTTAGAGGAGGGTTTATTATTTGTTGGGTTGGAGGGGGGTGGATGTTTACAAAAAAAAGCTTTACAAAACGCATCAAAATTTGTTTATTTGCATTTTGTAGCTCTTTTGGCAAGTAGAATTGAACCTTTTGGAAAGAAGGGGTATGAACACCGGTAACACCCTTCAATCTGGAAGCTTTGTTTTGCATGTTTTTTCGAGAGCGTTTCAAAAGAAAATTACAAAGCATATCGAAATTTGTTTATTTGCATTTTTGCAGCTTTTTAACGAGTAGACTTTAACCTTGGGGTGATTTAGAGAGGGGGGGGGGGCTGATTCCAATACCGGTAAACCCTTTCACTCTGTACACGGCCTTCACTTTTTATTTGACAAAACAACCATTTTTTATTATTTTACTTTCGCTTTGAAATCGCTTAAAATATACATTGCTTCCAGTAAAGCGCAAATGACACTTGCGCTATAATTGGGGTTCCAGGGAACGACTTCCGAGTTGAAATATCTAGTAATTTCTGTTCGTTTTGAGCTCGAGTTGAATTTCAGTTTTAGTTTTAGTGCATTAAAACTTCATTGTTGGTTCGTTGTTTATTAAGTCTAATATCTGTTTCTTTTAACTTTATTTTCTGTCTTTTAATATTTGTTTTTTGAACTATAATGGGGGTACAAGGGGGACGACTTCTCAGTTAATAAGTCAAGTAATTTCTGCTCATTTTGAGTTGGAGTTGAATATCAATTTTACTTTTGGTACATTATAAGTTTATTATTGGTTTCATTTTTTTATTGAGTATAATATCTTTTTCTTTTAACTATTAGTTCGTCCTCCATTATAATTTCTGTTAGTTTATTTTTTTGCTCTGCTCCACACATAGCTTCGGTCTTTACTTCTGTTAAAAAAAGACATTTTTTAATTTAATCTCTTGTAAATAGTTGAAGAAGGTTCACTTTTTGAGTTCATTTTATTTTTTTTTAATCAGAAAAATGAATATTAAGGTTCTTACAAGTGCCTACAATTTACAAGGGCCTATATTGTATCTCCTAGCCTATTTTTCAGGTTTTGCAAGTTTCAATACGATTTTTTGCTTCGTATGGCTACTTCTACATGTTATTATTGGATGTCTCCTATGAGGGAAGATACATAGGTATGTGGATTTAAAGATTAAGCCGGTTTGTGAATTACCAGTTCGGTTATACCTGAGGGGTAACCCCCCCCCAGACTAGCACCAAACACAGTGGTCTGAAGTGGCGAATGAGTAGAACGCCAAAAGGAGATTTCCAACGAGAGTTTTCTTCTTCCCTGCGACGATTCGGTAGCTTATAAGGACATAACCATACAAGCCATAATTTGAATGGATTGTTTTACTTTGAGAGTGCAGCGTATGCATCGGTTATATCTTTTGCCCCATTCTTTAACCCCAATTATAAGTATGCTTGCATGCATTGAGGAGGCGAAGCTACAGTTTTAATGTTTTTTGCAAGTCCTTTTTTCATGTCGATTTTTTGCTGTGCTATTTTGTAATCATGGCTTATGTGAGATTAAATAAAAAAAAACAAGTTTTTTTTAACTGAAAGTAAGGAGCGACATTAAAACTTAAAACGAACAGAAATTATTCCGTATATAAAGGGGGCTTTCCCCTCCTCAACGCCTCGCTTTTTACGCAAAAGTTTTTTATTGTTTTAAAAAATAGAGTTGTGAGAAAGAGTCAAACTTTAGCGTAAAGAGTGAGAAGTTGAGGAAGGGAAAGCCCCCCTCTCTCTTTCACCCTCTTTCATCGAAGCGAACATCTGAATGGTTAGTTAAATTGGACGAACTAGACGGGAGATCTCGTTCCTGAAGCAATAATTTTCTTCAAGTTATTCTATTGAGCTATAGAACAAAATAGCTATCTGAACTACGTTGAAAGCAATGAATAGATTACTTCAGTTGAAAGATTGCTTCAGTTGCACTAGAAAATCCCCAGCAGTAATTTACCCTCTTTCATCGAAGGAAACAACTGATTGGTTGGTTTGATCAGAATTTGCTTCAAGTGTTTCTATAGAATGGTTTAACGAAATAAATATTTGATGTACGTTGGCATGCAGTGAATGAATTACTTCAGTTGAAATATCGCTTCAGTTTCAATAGTAGTTTCCCGTCTCCACATATGGCACATATTTGTTTTGATTGGTGGCTCTTTTTGGTTGTCTTGGGCGTCTCTTGCGGCATAGTAGAAATAAAGGTTAATTATAAGGTGTACCCCATCATTTACTGAAGAAGGAGAATAGTGATGAGTAAATAGTGATAATAGTCATGAGCAAACAGATGGATGCTGTAGCGTATGTGAGTTTTTTCTCTTTTTTAATTACTTTTCCCGATTTCCCTTATAGTTTTTCCATATTTCCCTATTTCCCTTATAGCTTGCCAATTTTTATGCTTCTAGGAGGCTATGACTCCTCCCCTCCACCAGTGAGTCATTATATTATGTTATTTATGTTGGATTTCATCAAGAGAAGTTAACATGAATCAGAAAAGTAACTCTTTCGACGATAAAAGAAACTTATGCTTCGCCTTAAAACTAGTCATGGAACGTCTCTCAGAAGTTTTTTTGTAAAATGACGTTTGGGACACATACTGTCAAACGTGTAGGTATGTTTGATAGTCCTTTTCTCGTTATTTTCACCTAAATTACTTGATAAACTATCCACCTCTCTTGTTCTTTCGTGACACTGAGAATGTAAACTATCTCTATCATAGCCTGGAAACTTTGGCGTCTAAGATTAAAGCCATCAGGTGTTCTAAAACCGTTTCAAGAGATAGAAAGAAGATTTTTTTATGTAGGCTATAGGTTGCATATACATTGCGTACTTATACTATTTGTATACATTTATTTATAAATTATTTATATATTTTTTATATTATATATTATTATTTTATTTGCTATTATCTATATAAATATTTTATGTATTAAAATACATTGTTAATGATATATTATTATATGTTGTTATTTTTTATTTTGTATAGCTATATATATATATATATATATATATATATATATATATATATATATATATATATATATATATATATATATATATATATATATATATATATATATATATATATATATATATATATATATATACTATCTTTATAAACGAGCAATAATTGTATAATAGACAGGTCAGAACTTTGAAAAAATTCGTTAAGCGCCTTAATTTTGGAAAAACAAAATGACGCATCATACTTTTCACACTTATGTGGAAAAATCGAAGATTTTCATATATGGAGAAGTTAATATTAAATTGCTTAAAGAGCAAAAACAGGTGATTGAAAAAATGTTCGTGTTTATTTTATCAAAGAATTGAACAAACTCAAAACCCTTAAAAAAGGTAATCAAAAGCATAAAGCTACATATAAATCATTGATAGAAACTGAACTTGGTATAATAATCAAATATCTTTGAATAGACTCCAGGATAAAAAAGACATTATATTGCGCAAAGAGCAAAGAACTGGTAATTGCAAAAATATTTGTATATATTTTAACAAGGGACTACAAAAAATTAAAACTAAAAGTTTGAAGCTTAGGCTAGTAGAAATCGTTGTTAGAAAAATATCATTACCGAATTTCTTTCTTGTAAGTATAAAGGGCACTAGCCCTTTGAATTTCCAATCAAATGAGCCTTTATTGAAGTTTCTACGACAACTCCTTCTATAAAAACCTTATATGCCCCCAGGGCATAACTTAAAACCCTTGCCCCGAGGGTTGTTGGGGATTGTCCTCCTCAAAAATATATTTTCTATCCGGAAATCAACTACGCTGAACAAATTGGCTATCTCAAAATTTCGATTGGATGTGTTTGGGGGAATGATGGGCGTGGGGGGGGGGGTTAGTTGCCCTCCAATCACTTTCGACTATTAAAACGGGCACTAGCCGTTTGAAGTCCCAATCGAATGAGTCTTTTTTGAAGTTTCTACGACAACACCTTCTATAAAAACCTTATATGCCCCCAGGCCATAACTTAAAACCGTTGCCCCGAGGGTTGTGGGGGAGTGTCCTTCAACTACGCTGAACAAAATGGCTATCTGAAAATTTTGATTTGATGTGTTTGGGTGAATGATGGGCGTGGGGGTGCTAGTTGCCCTCCAATCACTTTCGACTATTAAAAAGAGCACTAGCCCTTTGAATTTCCAATCGAATGAGCCTTTTTTGAAGTTTTTGATCCGACGCCTTCTATAAAAATCTTATGTACCCCCAGGGCATACATTAAAACCCTTGCCCCGAGGGTTTTGGGGGAGTGTCCTTCTTAAAAAGATATTTTCTATGTGGAAAGCAACTACGCTGAACAAAATGGCTATCTCAAAATTTTGATTGGATGTGTTTGGGGGAAGGATGACCGTGGGGGGGGCTAGTTGCCCTCCAATCACTTTTGACTATTAAAAAGGGCACTATCCACTCCAATTTGCAATCGAATGAGCCCTTTTCGAACTTTCTATGACAACTCCTTCTATACGAACTGCCCGGGTATGGAGAAAAAAAACGTTGTTTAATTAGTCAGCGCTAGTGCGCTGCCTATGATAAGCTATGTCTTTTTAAGGGTGGCCGGCGTTTACCCCCGAAAAATACCCCCCCCCCCGCAGAAAATAACCCCTGGAAATTACCCCCTCCCGGAAAATATCCCCTCCCCCGGAGAAAATACCTCCCGGTAAATATCCCCCCCGGAAAATAACCCCTGCGGAAATTTAGGCTTTCCAAATTTGAGAATTTTATTTGAGTTTTTTTTTTTTTTCCGTAGGGGGAAGAAATTTTGGTACTTGTGTATTATGCGCCACTTACGTAAGTTTATGCTGTGTAAAACTTGAGAACAAACTGGCTTCTTTGTTAGTTTCTCTCATCTTAGCATGAGACAAGACAAAGACAACTGACAGAATAGTTGGGAAATATATAATTTGGGCTACATATTTGCACATAAGGGGGAGGGGGGTAAAGTCAGAAAATAAGTTTGAAATCAGAAAATAATTCCTTCTGGGTATGTATGGCCACTAAAAAGTTACAGAAGAATAGAAAGGTATCTGGAAATTTTGTTAACTAAAAAAAAAAAAAAAAAAAAAAAAAAAAAAAAAAAAAAAAAAAATCCCAGTATAAAGTAAATAGCCTATAATGCTTCATTAAGGTGTTTTTTCCAAGTGTTAAGTGTTTTTCTTTTTTTTCAATGACCGATTTTCCAAGTATTAAGCACTATTATTGGGTTAAACTAGTGTAAAGTATTTAACATCAATTCGAGAAGCTTTTCCGGGTATCTCATTTCGTAGTTAGTTGGGGATTTATGTGTCAACAATAGCGGTCCAGGGGGGAGCTCTTGGGACTAAAGCTAGTCGTGGGAAAGTGGTCGTTCCCAGGCCTGGAACTTCCGTTCCAGGAAAGTTACATTCTTCGCTCATTTCTAAAGGGAGTCCATCTCTCGCCTTCGTCGTAGGTAGTTGTTCTTGTGTCACCTTATTTTCTCTATGTGTATTCTCACGTCATTTAATAAAGACCATGTACCAACGTTTACTGTCTATCTTTGGAATTTATGTAAACCATCACATCTCCCAATATAAAAAGGCATTCAAATAAAGGACTTAAATTCAGAGTTTTACAGAGTGGTGGCAAGCGGTTAAAACTAGTGGAGCATATATCACTAGTGGAAAACCTCCAAGTGACATTTGAGTGACCGTTATAAGTATTTAGGACATCTTACGCTAAATACTGGCAACTTATTGAAGAGCTTTTTCGCCCGCTACCAAAATTGCTTGTGATATTGAACGGCAAATACTACAAAAGACTGATAAAAAGGCATCGAAATGTTACGAGGTATTGAACTTTTTTCTATTCAAAGCGCCTTCTTGAGAAACACTTTCTTTTAAATGAACATTTTGAAATAGGCTGTTACACAATGCCTAATATGGATTTCCTCGCGATAGCTTCTACCTGCTAAATCAAGTTTATACAACTGCGGGTCTCCGGTTGATTTCTACCTTCACTTAGCCAATCTACGTTTGGTGTTTTTTTTACATGATTTTACACAGTCCAAGTTGGATCTACATTTGGCAGTTTCGAACCAAAATTTAACATTGAATACGATAATCGAAAATTAATTCTCAATTGTGACTCCATTTGACGCTAGTGATTTAATTGAGACCAACTGCAATTAGATGTAAGACAGACGACCTTTCGTAAGTGATTTAGCACGACTAAACAACCCAGTAAATTTTATTAGACCCTTCTTGTTAAAGGTGAAGTTTATTGCCCAAAACCTGGCGTCCGTAATTAAAGAGCTGTGTTTAAAACAAATATTTAAATTTTTAGAATAATTGCTTTTCAAATTTTAATCTCAATATGTCAGTTTTTATTCCTATTCTCGATCCGGCGGAAACTGGATATAACAAAAAGGTTGCTTTTGATTTTGTAAAACAGTGGAGGGGAGATGGCATATTTCCACCTCTTTTATATGACTCAAATGATCCTGATTTCGATCCTCCAATAGAACAGCCTCAACAGTCCCAAGTAATAGGATCGCTAATTGACCCTTTTTTTAGTAATAACGCCACTCACAAAGTCAGAAAGTGGAAAAATAATTAAGTTTGTTACAAAATTTGTTACAAAGTTACAAAAATTGAGTTTGTTGCAAAGTTAAAAAAAAAAAAAATTTTCAGTTGTTGTTAAATTGTTCTGATTAAAAAGATTTGCGCCATTTTTGGCCCATGGTTTGGTTCGCTCCTTTTTTGGGAATCTGGATCCCACGATTATAAATTTGTCAAGTTTAAAATGTGGATTACTTGTAGTATATACCCCAGGCAAAATAGTAGGCAAAATGGTTGCAGGGTTTGTAGGCGTGGCTCAATTTAAGGAAAAGGGTATATCTATTCTATAGAAGGATGCAAAGATTAGGAAGGTCATTTAGGGTGTCCTTAGAAGCCAGGGATGATGGTGTAGTTCTTGGAAGATTTGCTCTAAATTTATTCAAGGAGTGGATCAGACCGTCCTACAAACGGTATTTGTTAGAGAATAGTGCAGAATTTTTTTTTGTTTAGGTGATGCGTATAAGGTTGCAATACAATATGAACAGATTGAACTGATAGTGGGGAAAGGAGACACGTCTTCTTTTTCCGATGAATTACTTTCTGCGCTGACGAGGGTGAAATTTGGACTCAATGATAATGAGAAGGCACTGCGAGATGGTACTGATTCCTCGCAGGGCGGTTTGGCTACCCAGGAAAAGGGAGCTGGTTTTGAAGTCCCGTGGGATGGTACTGATGCCTCACGTGATGGGTTATTTGTTTGCACTGCGAGATGGTACTGATTCCTCGCAGGGCGGTTTGGCTACCCAGTAAAATGGAGCTGGTTTTAAGCTCCCGTGGGATGGTACTGAGGCCGCACGGGATGGTTTTTTTTTTGATGAAATGCGTTAGGGTACTGAGGCATTGCTGGGTGGTTGTGCTAACCCGGGAAATTGATCTGGTTTTGATTTCGGGTGGTATGTGACTGTGTCAACTCGGGATGTTTTTTTTTGTTGCCCTTCGAGAGGGTTGCTATGCCTCCCCGGGTAATTTGGCTAACCTTGAAAAGGGAGCTGGTGTTGAGGTCCCGTGGGATGATACTGTTGCCTCACGGGATGGTTTTTTTTTGTTGCACTGCGAGATGATACTGATGCCTCGCAGGGTGGTTTGGCTAACCGGGGAGAGGGAGCTGGTTGTAATATATCGCGAGATGAGGTTGATGCCTCACGGGATGGTTTTAATGCGTAGAGCTAATAGTTATGTAGAGATATCAACAGTAGTACTGCCATTTGTCGAACCACAAGTTAGTAGAGCAAAACCAAATAGGTCAAAACCGAGGCGTTCCATAGCAATAAAACCCCGAGGATTTTATTGGGAATAATATCTTAACGTCATTGCTGCATGGTATGATTTTTAGAGTTTGCAATTTCATTTATTTGTCGCTGGTATTTTCAGGACTAATTAGCCTTTCCCGGTCATTCCTTTTGCCCTAATTCAAAGTTTATACATAATCCCAACTTTCCTTGTCCTCATCAAATTCAGGGGTATGGGGAACAAGTCTATTTTAAAGTATACGAAGAGAAATGAAGTGTTAAAATATCCAGTTTCCGACTACTGTTATTGGTGTGGTTCGTTTATACTATATAAATTTTTACTTATACAAGTATTGTGTAGTGTTTGTATTATGTAATTGTTTACTAGTTCATGCTGTAGAATGTTAGTAGGCGAGAAGTGAATAATTTGGGAAGGGAATGTTTTGAATTCAATTAAAGTTTGGGGGTTTAATGAGAAGGGGATAAGCCAAATTTGGGAAATTTAACTTAAAACAGGGGGGAGAATCTGTAAAGTATTTAACATCAATTCGAGAAGCTTTTCCGGGTATCTCATTTCGTAGTTAGTTGGGGATTTATGTGTCAACAATAGCGGTCCAGGGGGGAGCTCTTGGGACTAAAGCTAGTCGTGGGAAAGTGGTCGTTCCCAGGCCTGGAACTTCCGTTCCAGGAAAGTTACATTCTTCGCTCATTTCTAAAGGCAGTCCATCTCTCACCTTCGTCGTAGCTAGTTGTTCTTGTGCTACCTTATTTTCTCTATGTGTATTCTCACGTTATTTAATAAAGACCATGTACCAACGTTTATCGTCTATCTTTGGAATTTACGTAAACAATTACATCTGCCACTATAAAAGGGCATATAGAAAGAACCTAAATAGAGGTTTACACTAGTGTTTCATTTAAGTGTTTATGATGGTCGCTGATCAAAGTTTATGTTATTTGTGCCTTTTATTTATGTTATTTTACTATGTTCATGGCCGTATATTTGGCTTTAAAATACACTTCTCTTTCTATCTATCTAATATGCAGAATAATTGTACCAAACACATTTTGCATGTAAACCCGCTATACTTTACCCCCCCCCCCCCTAATATGCAAATCTATAGCCTAAATTTATTTCTAAAGTAACGATAAAACTAACGAAGAAACTGGTGTGTTCTCGAATTTTACACAGCGTAAACTTGAGTAAGTGGCACATTTTAATTGACATAAAAGTTCCATTTCCAAGATATTCCTGTGAGTGAAAAAAAGGACATAACGAATTTTAGAAAACATAACACCCGGGAACTAAAATAGATAGGAGAAAGCAGACTGAGCAAATTGATTGAGTTCGCTTAGTTTGGTTAAATGAGTTCCATACCGTATATATATATATATATATATATATATATATATATATATATATATATATATATATATATATATATATATATATATATATATATATATATATATATATATATATATATATATATATATATATATATATATATATATATATATATATATATATATATATATAATATATATATATATAGATTGCACATTTATTGTTTATTAAACTGCTAGAAAAGTAAACTCCCCGATGTCAAAACCTATCCTAATGAAGCCAAAGCATCTTTATTTAGTCAGTAAAAGGGTAGAAAAGAGGTTAACGCTCAATTTTATGAAGTTATGGCCTCACTTTCTGCAGAATTTGCTTTTACTTTACAAGTTACTTACAAAATTTTCAGCTTATTTTCTGTAGGTTAGTTGCGGTGTTCAAACAGGAGTTTGCGACACGGCATAATACGAATGTAATTAAATTGATTGTTTAATCTGTTTCCGCTATACTCTAGAAGAATCAAGGAGGGTGGGGGGGGGGGGAATTGATGATTTGAAACTTCCCTAATTTAACTATCCTCCAAATGCAAACACAATAGTATAGTTTTTAGCGAAATTATATAAGCATAAATGAACTGTAAAAAAGTGTAATATTAATGTAGTAAATATATAAATAAGTGTAAATAAATCTATTTAGCCAAAATATATAAATTTAACCCAAAGAGAAGGAGGAGGAAGTCGTTCTCGACCAAAAAAGCTTTGTTTCATCATCATCGGCCGTTTTAATTTTTAATTAGTTTTACCACTGTAGATGTTCATTTAATTTGTTTCTATTGCAGCTATAGTAAATTCCTTTGCAAAACTGGAAAAGTTCAGCACAATCTATCAACTGCATAATTATTTGTACCTCTGAACCGAAATCTAAACTGGCTCTTTTCAAAGAAGTGCCCGTGGGATGTTTCCATATGAAAAAAATTCAGGATAGATAATAGCTTTCCAGATGGCGTTCAGTGGCAATCCAACTTGTCTGCATTAAGAACAATCCTTCATTCGTGATTATTAAAGTCGATGATAGCCGAGCAATCAAAAATTAAATAAATTGATTTCAAGAGAAAATCTTTAAGGAATAAATTAACACACATTAAGAATTTACCCTTACACTCAGTTTTAGTTTATTTTGTACATAGGGTTTATGCGAAGGGTGGAAGTATCCTCAGGTGTTTTTTCTGAACTTTTTAGGATACATTTTCTTCTTTATGAGAGAACAAAGCCCTAAAAGCTCCTCCCAGTGGCCTACTCTCCTTGCGGGTATTTCAATGTGTTGGCGTATTAAATTGAAAAATATTACTTCTTGCATCACTAAACGTCGCTTCTTCCATTTTATTTTCTTATTTATTTTCTTTTTTCCATCCTGTTATTTTCTTTTCCATTTTTCATTCTGGTGCACCTGTTCATTCTGGTGGCAGCAAACCTTTTCAAAGCGGTAAAATGCCGTTCTAAAGAGTTCGGGTAATTGCCCAAGTTACACTTTAGTCACGCCAATGAATAAAGACAAGTTTACGATTTTCAACTTATCCATGTTCATTGTGACTTTTAACACTACCCTTGCGTTACAGAAGAAGCCAATAGGAATTGTGAACTTATTTTGAAAAGTCTATGTTAATCTGAGTTTGGGCAGAGAAAAAAAAAATTATGGAAATTTCTAGCCAAACAATTCCAATATTTTTTTTTTGTTTCAAAATTGTCCACTTTATTTGATTGTGAATTTTAACGTTACCCTTGCGCTACAGAAGAAGGCAATAGAAATTGCGAACTTATTTTGAAAAGTCTATGTTAATCTGAGTTTGGGCAGAGAAAAAAAAAATTATGGAAATTTCTAGCCAAACAATTCCAATATTTTTTTTTTGTTTCAAAATTGTCCACTTTATTTGATTGTGAATTTTAACGTTACCCTTGCGCTACAGAAGAAGGCAATAGGAATTGTGAACTTATTTTGAAAAGTCTATGTTAATCTGAGTTTGGGCAGAGAAAAAAAAAATTATGGAAATTTCTAGCCAAACAATTCCAATATTTTTTTTTGGTTTCAAAATTGTCCACTTTATTTGATCAACAAAACTCAACAACCAAAGTTTTCAATTTTGGATAATTTTCTTCTACAATAGTTCGACTTAAGTAAATCAAAAGGCGTTAAAGGATTTTTATTGTAAAAATTAAATACGGTATGGAACTCATTTAACCAAACTAAGCGAACCCAATCAATTTGCTCAGTCTGCTTTCTCCTGTCTATTTTAGTACCCGGGTGTTATGTTTTCTAAAATTCGTTATGTCCTTTTTTTCACTCACAGGAATATCTTGGAAATGGAACTTTTATGTCAATTTTTTTTTTACTATATTTTACAGTATTGAATGTTTCTATTTTTTCCCATTGGTTTTTCTTCTCAAAATGTTTTCAGGTATGTTTGCCATAGTGCGTATGCTTTTTTCAACGCACATGCATAGCTGAGATACGGAGTGAACTGACGGAACTGGAGTGAGTGATATGGAGTGAGCGAGCTTGAGTGAGCATAACTGAGGTATCACAAAAGCTGAAATACGGAGACAGAAACAGCCTCTGAAGAATGTATTGACTATCATATCGAAATTATTCTACCCTTAAAGATAGCCCTTCCTAGGGCTATCTAAATTACCTTCCTATAAACATTATATGAATTACCTTCCTAGGTCTTATGTTATTCCCTCTTGTTTTGAAGTTCTTAGGTGTTTCCATGCCACTAATACCAATAACACTATTTAACTTTTGGATGTCATATCATCCATCAACCATTTTTTTCTAAAAACATTACTTTTTTAAAAATTAAACGCTATCGAATAATGAATAGTAATAATCTAAATAGAAAAATTGCAATAGGTTAAATAAATTCGTAGGCTCATAGAAATTCGGCGAATAACTGAGTAGTTTCGACCTTTAAAATGGAATTGAAAAAAATGGAGTTAGGAAGAGAAGCTGCCATCATAGTCATAGGAGCATACGGGTCCTATCCCTACGAAAGGAGGATGGCCAGAGTATTTTTCCCAGACAGGGGAGGGTTACCAGCGTTAAAGAACTGTATATTCAGAACACTATATTTAAATTAGTTTTACGGATCTTTATCCTGAACACAGTTCAGGGATCTTATCCCTGAACACAGGGATAAGATCCCTGTGTTCAGGCGTATTCATAGTAATCACGTGTTATATGTTTTTTTTCATTACTTGAATTACTTGGCAGTGTTAATACCAGGGATACACTAGAAGGGAGCAAGGGTGCTCAAGCCCCTTCCATTCACTAGAAGGCTGGCGTTTCGTAAAAAATGGTCTAAATACTGAAAAAAACTTGTTATTTTGCTATTTTGAACATAATTTATGATTTTTGACAAATAAAAGGCTCTAAAACATCCTACCTTGGACATACAAATAATGAATGAATTATGTCAGCTTAAATATTGAGGGTTAGCCTATTTATGGATCAAATTTATTGCAGTATCCTTGAAATGACTCTAAAAAGTACCGTTTTCAGGATCAATATTAAACAAAAATAAATTTTTCCAACTTAAGATAACGACGAACAGATAACGACGACAGAACTAATTCCGTAAATGAGGGGGGCTGCCCTTCTTCAACCCTTGCTCTTTACAATAAAGTCTTGAAGTCGTCTAAAAATACTTCTCATCTAAATTCAATAACCCTTGTGTTTCGGGAATCGTTCTTAAAAAAATGGGGACAAAAAGTTGAACTTTAGAGTAAAGCATGAAGGATAAAGAAGAGGACTCTAATAGACGTGAGAAAAATTCAAATGAATTTACTAAAAAAAAATTTCGCTGTTAGTTTAATATACATATGTTGATATTTATTCCTTAAAATCTTAATTAATTTTCGATTTATTAAAGTTATAAAAATGAAAACATTTAAAATAATTTTTTCATTAAAGTTAAAATTATATTCTGGCTTTTAGAAAGCATGGGGTTTTAGAACCCTCCTCATATTAATTTCTGATCGCTTTGAGTTTGACTCTGTTATTTATTTTAATTACTGTTTCTTTTGGGTTTCATTTTTTGTTGATACTGATTTGTGGTAGTTGTATGCTTGGTAGATTATTTGATTCTATTTTTGTTCATTTTTGGTTTAATAGAGTTTTTTACTTTTTTTGAGAAACTTGTTTTGTGGAAAAAGTTTTTTAATTAATTTCTGTTCGTTTTATGTTGACATGGTCTTTTTCAGGGAAAAAGAGTGAGCCTTTTTTTTTGTCGCTTTTGACTATTAATAAGGGGACAAGCCCTCTCAATTCCCAATTGAATGAGACCTTTTTGAAGTTTCTACGGGAACACTTTATGTAAAAACCTTATATGCCCCCAGGGAATAACTTAACAACCTTTGCCCTGGGGGCTGTGAGGGGCTTGTCTTCCTCAAAGACATAATTTCTGGACCTTACAGCTACGTTGAACAAAATGGCTATCTCAAAATTTGGATTGAATATGTTCGGGGAAATGGTTGGCGTGAGAGGAGGTACTATCAATCACTCTAATCACTTTCGACTATTAAAAAAGGGTACTAGCCCTTCCAATTTCCAATCGAATGAACTCTTTTTGAAGTTTCTACGACAACACTTTCTATAACCTTATATGCCCCAATGGCATAACTTACAACCCTTGCCCTGAGGGTTTTGGGGGGATCGTCATCCTCAAAGACCTAATCTCCAGAACTTTAAACTACGTTGAACAAAATGGCTATATCAAAATTTTGATTGGATGTGTTTGGGGAAATATTGGCGTGAGAGGGGTGTTAGTTGTCTATCAATCACTTTCTACTATCAAAAAGGCACTATTCCTTTCAATTTCCAATCGAATGAGCACCTTTTGAAGTTTCTACAACAGCGCTTTCTATAAAAAAAACTTATATGCCCCAAGGGCATAGCTTACGACCCTTACCCTGAGGGCTGTGGAGGGGTTGCCATCCTCAAAAACCTAATTTCCAGAACTTTAAACTACGTTGAAAAACAAGGCTATCGCAAAATTTTGATTGGATGTGTTTGAGGAAATGGTGGGCGTGAGAGGGGGTTAGTTGCCCTTCAATCACTTTCAATTTCCCATCGAATGAATCCTTTTTGAAGTGTCTACGACAACCCATTCTATCAAAACCTTATATGCCGCCAGGGCATAACTTACTTACCCTGAGAGCTTTGGGGGGGGGGGGGGGGTTGTCATCCTCAATGACCTAATTTCCAGAACTTTCCACTGCTTTGAACAAAAAGCTTATCTCAAAATTTTGATTGGATGTGTTCTGGGAAACGGTGGGCGTGAGAGGGGGGGTTAGTTGCCCTCCAATCACTTTTGACTTTTAAAAAGGGCACTAGCCCTTTCAATTTCCAATCGAATGAGCATTTTTTGAAGTTTTTACGACAACAATTTCTATAAAAATCTTATATACCCCCAGAGCATAACTTACAACCCTTGCCCTGAGGGTTGTGGGGGGGTGTCATCTTCAAAGACCTAATTCCCAGAACCTTAAACTACGTTGAACATCATGGCTATCTCAAAATTTTTATTGGATGTATTTGGGAAAATGGTGGGCACGAGAGGGGGTCAGTTGCCCTCCAATCACCTTCGATATTAAAGTGAGCACTAGCCCTTTCAATTTCCAATCGAATGAGCCCTTTTTGAAGTTTCTACAACAATACTTTCTATAAAAACCGTATATACCTCCAGGGCATAACTTACAGCCCTTACCCTGAGGGCTGTGGGGGCTGTTGTCATCCTCAAAGACATAATTTCCAGAACTTTCAACTACGTTGAAAAAATGACTAACTCAAAATTTTGATTGGATTTGATAGCGGAAATTGTGTGCATGAGACGGGGGTCAGCTGTCCTACAATCACTTTCAACTATTAAAAAGAGCACTAGCCCTTTCAATTTCCAATTGAATGAGCCCTTTTTGAAGTTTCTACGACAACACTTTCTATAAGAACCTTATATGCCCCCAAGGCCTAACTTACAACCCTTGCCCTGAGGGATGTGGGGGGTGTCATCCTTAATGACCTAATTTCCAAGATTTTTAGACCACGTTAAACGAAATGTCTATCTCAAAATTTTGATTGGATGTGTTTTGGGAAATGGGGGGCGTAAGAGGGGGATTAGTTGCCCTCGAATCACTTTTGAGTATAAAAAAGGGCACTACCCCTTTGAATTTCCATTCGAATGTGCCCTTTTTGAAGTTTTTATGACAACGCTTTCTATTAAAACCTTATATCACCTTAAAGACCTTAAAGACATAATTTGGTACTCCTTTAGTATACCTACTCTTTTATATACTGCTAGTTCGGTTAATGTTAATGAAATGAAATAAAATAGGACGACTATATAATAGCTTAGAAACAAATGTGGGCTATATATTTGCACATTAGGGGGCAAAGCATAGCATATATTAAATACGTAACCTAACCTAACGTAGGTACCTTCCCCCCCCCCAAACCCCAAAAAACAACACTTTAAATATCGTATACGCAATTAAAACCACGCTATACATTGTATTTCTCTACACTCTTGTGTTGAATCATCCCGTAAAAACGGGTTTTTCATCGCGTCTCCAGTTTGAGATATATCAAAGAGTATGTATACTAAAGGAGTACCCATAATTTCCAGATCTTTCAACTACGTTGAACAAAACGGCTATCTCAAAATTCTGACTGCATGTGTTTGAGGATATGGTGGGCGTGGAAGGCATGTTAGTTGCCTTCTAATTACTTTCGGCTATTAAAAAGGGCACAAACCCTTCCAATTTCCAATCGAATGAGCCCTTTTCGAAGTTTCTACGACAACTCTTTCGATACGAAGTGCCCTGGTCTAAAAGAAAACAAATAATAGGTTGTGCCAACATCGTTCTTTACTTAGGCAGCGCTATTGCGCTGCCTATGATACCAGCATAAACTGGTTTTCCAAATATTCATTGCATGAAAAACAAACAACCGTGGATTGACAGTTTAATATACATATACTGATATTTATTCCTTAAAGTTTTAATATTTTTGATTTATTAAAGTAGAAAAAATTAAACCATTTAAAATGTATTTTTTTTTCAGTAAAGTGAAAGTTATTTTCTGGTATTGAGAAGGTATGCGGGTTATCGGCCCTACTCGTGTTAATTTTTGCTCGTTTTGAGTTTGGCTGGCTTATTTATTAGAACTTCTGTTCGTTCCAAGCACAGTTTATATAATTATCCAGTATGATCTTTCCCTATCTCACCCATTATAAAAACCCGGACCAAGGTGCGAGTGCTCTAGAGAACGTTTTTGCAGATAGAAACATAAGCGGAATCAGATCTTTTCACGGGTAGACAAGTCAGATTGTGATCTAATCGGAAACAAGTGGAAACCCGCTATTACGAATAATGCACTTTGTTGGAAACAATCGGAAACAGACTAACCCGCTAATGCAGAAAGAAGTGGGAGGAGCTTTTTGTTCGTACCGAGAATGAAGACCAGAAATGATCTGCAATAAACTTACTGGATAATTATATAAACTGTGGTTCCAAGGTTCCTTCTCGCTACGGAAAATCAACAACAAAACTCAAATAAAACTATCAAATTTGGAAAGCCTTATTTTCCACGGGGAGGGGGGGTATTTTCCACGGGGGTATTTTGTGTGGGGGTGATATTTTCTTGGGGGTTATTTCCCGGGGTGTATTTTGTAGGGGGTAAACACCGGAAGCGGGGGGGGGGGGTGTAAACTCCAGCCACCGGTTAAGAATAATAAATGTATCAAACATACAAAATTTAGAAATCTGACCTCGTTGTTCAACGTGCAATTGGCCATAAAGAAAAGATAGGTGAACAAAAAAATAAATAAACATGCAACAAATAAATATTCTCCTTGAAGCTTCAATTGAAGAAATTGAAGCTTCACATTTTTGAAGATAGGGTGTTGAAACCTCTGCATTGTGGTTTTCAGATATGCTTAATTTGATGGTGGAACTTTCATCAAGATCACTCAGGCTCGTAACTTTTTTTTTGGGGGGGGGGGAGGGAGCTCTAAATTATATTAAACTGTTACATTTAGAATCACAATAAAAGACTAATTCTTTGGATGTATATATTGTTATCAAAACTTTTCATTTAAGAGTTGTGTTTGCCATCACAACGAGTTGCTCTTTGCTTACAGTTCATTACCACAAACTGTTTGATTTTTTTTTTTTTTTTTTTGGATCATATATAAAGTATCTCCAAGCACTGGTCAACGGCGTTGTAGAACTGAAAGTAGTTAACATAGCTGTAAGTAATACTGGATCTTAAAATAGCCATCTCAGTACAAATGGACATCCAAAAGTCACGCAAGATCTTTAGTTTTGATAAGATAAAACCTCTTGATACTTTATTCAAACTGACCTTCCTTGATGGAAAGCTTTTTTTACGTATAGTAAAACTTAACTCAATTGTCCGCAACACAAATTAAGTCAAATTTAAGAATTTTCAATGATTTTTAGTCAAATGTATAAATAGATAGAGAGCTAAAGAGCTTTTCTATGTTTTTGTGTTTTACGCTTTTTCTTCTCACGTGCGTCAGGCCCAGGCAGGGGTTCGATTTGGGAGGACATTTGGACCTCTTAAATTTTGAAAAATGTTCTTTCTTGGTATTTTCATTGAAAAAATACAAAAATGGCGAAATTCCCCACCAAGAATTTGAATTCCCCCCCCCCTACCCCACTAAACATTTTCAGGGGCTGAAGTTGACACCACTGGTCTCAAACCAGTTGTTTTTGCCCTAGAGACCTCTGTTTTTGCATAACGGCCGAAATATTTGTATTTTTAATAATACGATTTCTTAGTAATGTTTACGTTTCCCAGTAAAATTCATAGTATTTTATTTAAGGTGGTTCAAAAGTGAGGTATAAATGTAAGAAAATGTAGGACAGAGAAAAAAGGAAATAATCCACAACCAGTGAAACACGTATAATATTATTTATTTTGTATCTGTTTTTAATTTATTTTGTGACTGTTTTTAATTTATTTTGTATCTGTTTTTAATTTATTTTGTATCTGTTTTGCCTTTTCATCTATTTCGTTGACTTTTGCAAGCTTTACCAGTTGTTTTTGCCCTAGAGACCTCTGTTTTTGCATAACGGCCGAAATATTTGTATTTTTCTCTCTTTTCTCACAGACTATGAATTATCTTGTTTGTTTATTTTTGTGTCCTCATATTTTCTAGCCTAACCTGTCTAGCTTTTTAACTTATTTATAACAAGAGAGAGACAGGAAAAAGTTAAAGAGCTATGTTCCCAATACCGCAACAGTGGAACATTTGTTCCTTAGGTTGCATGCACTCAATGGAAGATAATATAGACTATATTTGAAAACCTTATAAAGAACACCTGAATATGGTCTCAAATTTGAAAATATTTTCATTTGGTTTTTATTTAATCTATCATCTGAATCAGCTCTTTATGGTGATTAATTACAAAAAAAATCTTCTCAAACAAAGGTAAAGAGTGGCATTAAAACTTACAAGGAATAGAAATTGTTCCGTATTTAAAAGGGGGCTGCCTCCTCCTCGACCCCTCACTCTTTAGGTTAAAGTTTTATAGTGCTTCAAAATACTTCTTATTCCAATTGAACGACACTTTTGGTATGGGCAATCAAACAGTTCGTGGTAACGAACTGTAAGTAAGGAGCTACCCGGCTCAATGGTAACCGAAACTCTAGAAAACGGGTTTTTGATACCAATAGATACATCAAAAGAATTAGATTTCAATTCTGAATTCAAATAGCCTATATAAGTTTCATCAAGTTTAATCCTACCCATCAAAAGTTAGGCGCCTCAGAAAATTTGTCTGATTTTCGAAAAAAGGAGGATAGACTCCTTAAGTACTACAGAACCTTAATAAAAATTAAACCCTCAAATTCAGCGTATCATAAAACCCTACTGTAGAGGTTTCAAGCTCCTATCTACAAAAATATTGAATTTTGCATTTTTTGCCAGAAGAAAGATCACGGATGTGTGTTTATTTGTTTTTGTTTTTGTTTTTTTTTGTTTCCCAGGGGTGATCGTAACGACCCAGTGGTCCTAGAATATCGTAGGAGGGCTCATTGGAACGGAAATTAAAAGTTCTAGTGCCCTTTTTAAGTGACTAAAAAAATGGAGGGCAACTAGGCCTCCTCCCACGCTTATTTTTTTCCCAAAGTCACCCGATCAAAATTTTGAGATAGCCATTTTGTTCAGAACGGTCGAAAATATGATAAATATGTCTTTTAGGATGACTTAATCCCCCGAAGTCCCCAGGGGGAGGGCTAAAAGTTATGAACTTTACCCAATGTTAACATATAGTATAGGTTATTGGGAAGTATACAGAAGTTTTCAGGAGGGTTTTTTTCTGGTAGTGGGGGGGGGGGGGGCGGGGTTTATGTTGGAGGATCTGTGCATGAAGAAAGTTTTCATGGGGAAAGGGAAATTGCCATGAAGGGGGCGCTGGACTTGCCAGCATTATTTAATTTTCAGGAAGGATTTTTTTCTGGAGGGGGGGGGGCTAGAGGAGGGGGTTACTCTGGAGAATATTTCCGTGGAGGATGTTTCTTTGGGGCCGGATTTCCAAGCATTATTTAAAAAACGATCAGAAATTAAATAAAAAAAAACAAGTTTTTTCAACTGAAAGTAAGAAGCAACATTAGAACTTAAAACAAACAGAAATTATAAAGTATGTGAGGGGGTTCTCCCCCAAGTCAATACCTCGCTCTTTACGCTACAGTTTTTTTTAGTGCTTTCAAAAGAGCTATCTATTCTAATTAAACGGCCTTTGTGATTCAGGGGTTTGTGAATCAAATCTTTTTTTAACTTTTAACGTAAAGAGCGTGGTATTGACTAAGGGGGAACCCCCTCATATACGTAATAACATATACGTAATAAAAAAAAACAATAAAAAAAAGACATACGGCTCAATAGTGATCGAAAATTTTAAAAAAGGAAATTTTATGTCAAAAAATTTATCAAAAGAAAGGGTTTATAATTCTGATTCTAAATATATAAAATTTATTAAGTTTAGTACTACTCATCAAAGGCTACGAGCCTGAGAAAATTTACCCGATTTTTTAAAAAGGGGGGAAACATCCCCTACAAGTGAAAGAATTTTAATGAAAATCACACCGTCAGATTCAGCGTATCAGAAAACCCTATTCAATAGGTTTCAAGCTCATATCTGCAAAAATCTGCAACTTTGTATTTTTGGCTAGACGAAAAATGTAAGAATATAGAAGTTAGTTACGTAAGTTAATTTTTAAATTACGTCATAAACAAATTTAGATACATCCATTTAGCAATAGAAAAGTAAATTTTTTATGCAAATTTTGTTTACTTATTCAATGACGGTGAGCCAAAATAAAAGCTGCATTAACTAAAAAACGATCAGAAATTAAATAAAAAAAAAACAAGTTTTTTAAACTGAAAGTAAGGAGCGACATTAAAACTTAAAACGAACAGAAATTATTCCGTATATGAAAGGGGCTGTCCCCTCCTCAACGCCTCGCTCTTTACGCTAAAGTTTGACTCTGTCTCACAACTTTATTTTTTAAAACAATAAAAAACTTTAGCGTAAAGTGCGAGGCGTTGAGGAGGGGACGGTCCCTTTCATATACGGAATAATTTCTGTTCGTTTTAAGTTTTAATGTCGCTCCTTACTTTCAGTTTAAAAAACTTGTTTTTTATTTAATTTCATTTAAGAATTAGGATAAAAAGTCCAACTTTAGCATAAAAAGCGGGGATTAAGGAGAGAATAGCCCCTCTTATACATAGAACAATTTACACAGGTTTTAAGTTTTAATGTTGCTCTTTACTTTCATCTGTATTTGTAATTTTTTTATTTATTTAATTTTTGTTCGTTTTTTTTGTAGTGCATCAAAGGTTAACCTGATATATATATATATATATATATATATATATATATATATATATATATATATATATATATATATATATATATATATATATATATATATATATATATATATATATATGTATATATATATATATATATATATATATATATATATATATATATATATATATATATATATATATATATATATATATGAATTCATATACATACATAAATGAATGTATGACAGCCTGTTTTGTGGGATTTTGATTCCTGTTTCTAATATTCCGCATATTTTCAGGCGGTAATGGCTTTTAATGAGTCACTTCAAGATTATTACATT
Organism: Artemia sp. Qi Xiang Cuo; assembly: GCF_049724085.1. Taxonomy (NCBI): domain Eukaryota; kingdom Metazoa; phylum Arthropoda; class Branchiopoda; order Anostraca; family Artemiidae; genus Artemia; species Artemia sp. Qi Xiang Cuo. Next base: position 4,601,259 of record NC_142811.1, read on the forward strand.
TTGCATTTTCAGAATCAGTATGAATAATTTATTTTATTGCTGCATATGTTGTAATCAAAAGTTTTTACAGATTTGGTTCCTATTGATAAGCGTTGCTCTTTAATTACAGTTTGTTGCTACTAGCTATTGACCCAAGGCTCTCTTGAATGTGAGGGAGTGCTACTACTCCCTCCCTCAACTCTCACTTTTTAATTTCAAGTGTAATATTCATAGAACGATGCTTCGAAAATAATATTCATCCCTGATAAAAATTCATCCCTCGAATATCTATTAGGAGGCAGGGGATTGGAATATCAGAAATTATTCCTAGAGTCATCATTTCCGCAATTTTAGAAGCGATTTTGTCGGACATACGAAGTTCCTGGTGTCACCTACCTCTCCTTCCTGTTATGTTTCCTGACGGTACACACTGCCCTCTCTATGAATTGCCCCCTCCGCCTTTTATTCCGGTAAGATTATGAGTGAAATCTTTTAGGTTATGAAAGAAAAGATTTTCTGCGATAGGAAGGGAGCTATCGCCCAGCATCACCCTTATTCAGGCTTAATCCAAATGAAGGGAAATTAGAGATTAATTTCTATGTCCCCCCAGACTTCTTTGTATATTTATCTGAAGGCTCATAAGGAGTTAGATTGTTTGGGCATTAATATGCCCTCCTCGAAGGATCTGGTGCACACGCCCCATCTTCGCAATGACCCACTGGCCATCCTTATTATAACTAATGCACAATCAAAAAGTTCGTGGTAACGAACTGCAAGTAAGAAGGGCAACTAGTCCCCCTCCCATGCTCATTTTTTCCTAAAGTCGCCCGATCGATATTTTGAAATAGCCATTTTGTTCAACATAGGCGAAAAATTTAATGTCTTTGAGGATGAATTGTCCCTCCACAGTACCCGGGGGAAGGGCTGCAAGCTATGAAATTCGCCCAATGTTTACATAGAAGTAATGGTTATTGGGAAGCATACATATGTTTTTCAGGGGGGAAATTTTCTGGTTGAGGGGAGGGGGTAATTTTTAGGATTTTTCAATAGAAAAATTGTGGGAGATGGGAATTTTGTGGGGGAAGGGAATTTTCCATGGAGGGAGAGCCGGATTTCCCAGTATAATTTAAAAAACGATCAGAAATCAAATAAGAAAACAAGTTTGTTCAACTAAAAGTAAGGAGCCACGTTAAAACTTAAAACTAACAGAAATTATTACGTATATAAGGGGTTCTCCCCTACTTCAATACCTCGCTCTTTACGCCAAAGTTTGAGTTTTTGTTATAAATGTTTAAGAATGACTACTGAATAACAAACGCCGTTTAATTAGAATAATAAGCTCTTTTAAAAGTTCAAAAAAAACTTTAGCGTTAAAAGCGAGGTATTAAGGAGGGGTAATCCCCTTCACATACGTAATGTTTTTGTTCGTTTTACGTTTTAACGTTGCTCTTTACTTTCAGTGGAATTTTTTTTTATTTTATCGTATATAGTGCCGTATTTGCTCATTATCATCGCTGCAGCGGTAGCTGTAACCTAGTAAAGAGCGAACCACAGCTCATAGTAACCAAAAGTTGAAAAATACGTTAAGAAAAAAGCTACCTAGTGAACAAATATTGCCATCTGACACTGACTCAGGATTGGTGACTATTATTTTGGTTTATTTAAAAGTAAAAGTTTATTGCAAAAAGAAATTTATGCTGATTTCGAAAAAAAGCACGTAACCCCTTGAAAATGGCGTCACATCAAAATGAAAAGTGCACCATTGGAATCAGCATGGTCAAAAACCTTACGCATGGAAATTACAGTCCCCGTCCTTGAACAACAGAAAAAAATCGCTTTTTTGCATCAGTAGCACTGATCTGTCGCCCTTTTTTTCTTTTTTTCTAGCAGGGCTAGGGGGTGGTCAGAGCATCGTAGAGAGATGTGTAATAGCTCATTCGATAGGTAATTAAATTTTAAGGTGCCCTTTTTAAATGATTAAAAAGATTGGAGGGCAACTAGCCCTCCTCCCTGCTGGCCCCCTCCCCCCAAAGTCATATAATCAAAACTTGGAGATAGCCATTTTGTTCAACACTGAAAGCCATTTTGAGATAGCCATTTTGTTCAGTTGAAAGATTCAATATCAATTGTTTTAGTGATGATATGACCCTTTATAGTCCCTGGGGAAAGGGATGTACGCTGTATTGGTATCGGACGTATCGATATCAAGCGTATCGGTATGGACGTATTGTTATTGGGCGTATTGGTATCACCTGGGGCGGTTTGAGTGCCTTGTCTAAAGTGGAAAATCTGGGGCTACTGGGCTACCAAAACATTTTAGAGTGACGTTTAATGGCTCATTTGAAAGCTATTGCTCATATCTACGTGATTTCTATCAATTCAACCATCCGTAAGTGTGACATAGGACTAAAAACAGGGGCGTAATTTCCTCAAAGCCCTGAGGGGGGGGAGGCAAAGGTGGACCAAACTTTCCTAGATCAAGTGAAAATGTCAGTGAGAATTAAAAAACAGCCTTATAGTACCAACAATGCAAAGAATTACCTAAAGAAAACTGGCCCATTTCTCGTAATTTTTGACAAGATTTTTGAAGCAAATAAATTTCAGATGGGAGGGGGGGGACCGGGGTTCGGAGGGGGCAGCTTGCCCTCTACCCCATAACAAATTACGCCCTGACAAAAAACAACACTTTTGGTGTCACTTCTTAAGTAGATAATGCAAATATTGCAAACATATAAATAAAATCTACAAACGAATTCATCGAATTCATCTTACATCGATGTTTTATGTAATTATATTAGCTTCTAGTTACTATGAGCCAGGGTTTTCTCTTTATTCAGTGTTCCGCTATATCCAAAGAAAACTGCATAGGTACAATTTATAATGAGCTATGTTAGTCCTTCATGTAACTCTTTTTCGATATTGTCTCAAACTGTATATTCTTTCATAGTATACTCTCGTTGGTAGCTCTGTCAGTAGAGCGTAGGCCTTGTAATCCCAAACGTCGAGTTCGAACCTCATCAGGGGTTACTTTTTCTGTTTAAATGATGGATACTGGTTTCTAGGAAAGTAATAAGGTTTTACTACAAACTTTTAGTCTCCTAGTAATATTCAGTTATTATAAGCTTCACTATTCGTTCTTTAGTTTAACTAGCTGCGGAAAAAACAAAAACCAAAATAGAATAATGTTGTTGTAGTTGTTCATTATTCGGTACAACCTCGAGAAATCAAGTTGCGCTTTTTACTGTGGCTACTATAGAATGGTAAAGAGTCTCCAAAATTGCAATTTTTGTAGAAACTGATACTAGTTGCCCTCCAATTTTTTGGGTCAATTAGAAAGGGCACTATAACTTTTAATTTCCGTCCGAATGAGCCCTCTCGCGACATTCTAATACCACTGGGTTGATATGATCACCCCTGGGTAAAAGAAAAAACTAATAAACATGTATCCTTGATCTTTCCTCTGGCAAAAAAAAATACAAAATTCCACATTTTTGCAGATAGGAGTTTGAAACTTCTATAGTAAGGTTGTCTGATACACTGAATCTGATGGTGTGATTTGCATTAAGATTCTATGACTTTGAGGGGGTGTTTTACCCTTTTTTTTGAAAATAAGTCTAATTTTCTAAGGCTCGTAACTTTTGATCGGTAGGACTGAACTTGATATCTAAAATTAGCATAAAAATCCGATTCTTTTGTTGTATCTATTGATATCAAAATTCCGTTTTATAGAGTTTCGGTTACTATTAAGCCGGGTCACCCCTTACTTACAGCTCTTTACCACGAACTGTTTGAAAAGCTTGGAAGTATAAAGCGATATTATCATTGTAATAATTATGACCCAAAACCCTTAACTGGAGGTTTGCAAGAACACCTCCCGTATGTTCCTCCTCTAAGTCACTTAATAGGGTACGCAATTAAGGTACAGAAACCAATTTATAAAATCAGATTATTAGAGGCGTGGTTCTGCTAGTACAGCATTGGACTTCAAATTAGAGTGTCTTGGATTCGATTACTAGTTGTTTCTTTCAACCACGGTTTGATCCCTTCTATATGATCATTTTCAGATAATTTCACTGTTTTTATAAATGTGATGCACTCATTTTTAAAGCATGTCCAGGGGAGGTATTTTGTCAAGCGTTTTGATTCAAAAGGGAATAGAGGTCATCCAGTTCATGGCTTGCAATGACATTTATAGTAGATCACTAAATCCGTACCCAAACGTATGGCGTAATTTTGTCAAAATCCTGTGTGTGTGGGGGGGGGTGTAAAATCTGGAGCCAATTTTCCCCAATCAGGTGAAAATGACAGATGAAACTTAAAAATAAGCTATACAGTAATAAAAAAGGTAAAGATGTACTAAAGAAAACTGACCTGTTCCAGTGGATGCTTGAATTATGCAGGTTTATCTTAGTTTTGACAACATTTTTGGAGAAACTAAATTCACCTGGAGGGGAACTGGGGTCTGGGGGAAAACTGTGGTTTGGAAGAGGCAGTTGCTCCCTCTGCCCCATAGGAAATTAAGCTCCTGACCCCAAGCCTCTACCTCTTAGTGGTTGGAGAAGCGTAGGTATGTGGCTGTGGAACCACTCAAAGTTGCATAGTAAAAGAAGGATTGCTTATTGTTATACTTACTTGTTCAAACTATTTACTTGACAATTCTACTGTAATATTCTCTCCATACACAAGATTGTGTATCCAAAGAGGAAGAAAAACAAATAAAAACAGTTCTGCAGGAGAATTCAGGTAATTCTTCCCAAATTTTTTGAAGTGAAAAAAAAACTTAGTTTATAATACCATTTATCGTACCTGCACAAGAAATGATCTTTTTTGAAATTTTGATTCATTTTTAAGTAATGAATGGCTGTTCTATTTAGGGACAGGTCAAATAACTCCCTAAGCCTAAAGGCTCATTCTGTTGAGCTAGCTAAGTTTCCCACAAACATGTTGATATGCAAACCAGTCAGCTTAGTTAACTTTTTGTGTCGAACCTACTCGCCTGGAGCTACTTTCTTAAGTGTTACTAAATTTAACTTTTTAAAACAAAGAAGTAAAGGTGTATTTTTTCTTAAAAAAAAAAAAAAAAAAAAACAACAGTATTTATCCCTAGATTGAAGGTGATTAGAAACTATATAAAAAAATAAGTTGTGAACTGAAACTCAGGAGCAACATTAAAACTTAAAACGAACAAGACTTATTCAGTAAAACAAAAAAGATCATGACAGTGTTGTTTCTAAATTAAATTTTAATCAAAAACGAGCAGAGATGAATTTAAAAAAAAAAACATAAGTTTTTCCGAGGGAAGTATTGAGCGAAGTTTAATCTTTAAAACGAACAAATATTATTACTTCACAGCCTATCTAATATATATCAGTAAAACTAGTGCAAATAAAATAACTGGTGATGTTTCCCTATGTTCGTAGGATTTCAGAAAACTAGTGCTTTACTGAAAACACAAAACAATATAAGAGTTTTGGCACGGTAAAAATAAACATTTAAGGGCACTTTTAACAGTATAAAAGTAAAGACTTTTTAGATTGTTACTTAATTTATTTATTTTTTTGTTTAATTTGGCATCACATCTGCACAATGAGCTCAGTTCAATGATTGACTGTCATTTTGGATTTGAAAAAGACATTTCATGATTATTTTGCAGACAAGTTCGAAGTGAAGGAATCTTATTAGTATTAAGCCTACATTACTTCTCCGTTTTATAGAGAGAAATAACTGGATCTCCCAAGGCCATATTATGGTTGATTTGCTCTTCATTTCGAGTAATGCTAGGTGAGACCAAGATGTTACCCGTTTAATCAATTATTTTTTATGCTGTTTAATGACTGTAAACTTATTATTTTTATGCCTCAGTTTTTAAGATAATTTTAATTGTATACTGAAAGTTACTGGTATCACAGCTCCTGTGAGACTTCGAAAAGCGTTATAGATTAGTTTGTTTTTGTGAGGCTATGTACTCACTTTTGACTCCTAAATCAATATTCTTGATTTTTTTACTTGGCTTTTGTGTTTTCAGTAAAGCGCTAGTTTTCTGTAATCCTACAAACATAAGGAAATATCACCAGTTGATTTATTTTGTACTAGTTTTATTGATATATGTTAGATAGGCTGTGAAGTAATATTTTTTGTTCGTTTTAAGTTTCAAGTTCGCTCTTTACTACCCTCGGAAAAACTGTGTTTTTTTTAAAATTATTCATAAGAAGCATCGAATGAATCAATAATTTAAAATAATTAAAATTGAAATAATTCGAAATAATATATATATATATATATATATAATATATATATATATATATATATATATATATATATATATATATATATATATATATATATATATATATATATATATATATATATATATATATATATATATATATATATATATATATATATATATATATATATTCATTGTATGCTTATACATTCTTGTATGCTTAATATATCTTGTTTGTTTGATTCTTATATGTTCGCCAGAAAATATTGCAGTTCACCTGAAAAATAAAACTTAATACCATTCCCAAAAAATTATATCTATGCTCTTTAATAGTCTGACTACACTTACACTCTTTTGATCTAGTTAAATTTTAAGAGAAGAAGTAGTTGTAGAAGTAGTCCCGAAAGTTTGAACTTAATTCCCTCAGTCGTTCTTGGGATTTTGCTGAGATGTCCAGCATACACACAGTGCGTTTTGATTTGATTTTAAAGCAACATTTAGTTTTCAAGCATAATGAGCAAATTGCATAACTGTAGAGAGTTGACCTAAACAATAAACCTAAAAATATAGTTACTATAGTTACCAGCTATGCTGAACAAAATGTCTGTCTTAAAATTTTGAGCGGAATTTTGAGCGGAAAGTTAAGGGCTAAAGAGGAGGGCAGATTTTTCCTCCAATCACTTTTGACTTTTTAAAAAGGGCACTAGAACTCAAACTTAAAACGAGCAGAAATTAACGCGAATAGGGCGGACAACTCTCTTGCCTTCTCAAGAAGAGAACATAATTTGCAATTTACGGAAAAAAACAAAACAAATGAAAGTGGATTGTTAGTTTAATATACATATGCTGATATTTATTCCTTAACGACTTAATAATTTTTGATTTATTAATGTTAAAAAAAGTAAAAACACCTAAAACGTATTTTGTTTTCAGTACAAGTGCAACTTGTGTTCGCTTTAAGTTTTAATGTTGCTCCTTACTTTCAGTTATAAAAACTTGTTTTTTATATAGCGTAAGGAGCGAAGATTTACAAAGGTGCAGCCTCCCTCATACACCGAGTAAATTCTTTTCGTTTTAAGTTTTAATGTTGCTCCTTACTTTCAGTTGAAAAAAACTTTTTCCTTTTAATTTCTGACCGCTTTACTTATTATGCCAGTATATCATTTTTCCTCCCTCCCTACGTGTAAAATTTCACCCGGACAACTCCCTCTCCGCGGAAAATTCTCCCCGCGTAAAATACCCCTACAGAAAATCCCCATCCTCCCAACAAATCTGTACATTTCCCGTTAGAGGATACTATATAATTATGAATAATGGGAAAATGAACAACTTACATCCCTTTCGCTAGGGACTGCAGGGGTCATATAATTCCCAAAGGCATAGTTATTTGACGTTTAAACTATACTGAATCTAAGTACTACTTCAAAATTTTGATCGGAGGCCTTTGGCCAAAAAAAGGCATGGGAGGGGGACTGGTTGTCCTCCATTGTTTTTGGTCACTTAAAAAGGGCACTAGAATTTTCATTTTAGTTCAAATGAGCAATCTCTGTACCTTCTAGGATTCTTGGGTCCAAATTATCATCCCTGGAGAAGAAAAAACAAAAACAAACAAATAAAACACAGTAAAACAAACATAACCCTCCCCTTACTATTTTCTTATAGAAAAGTTTAATTTTCGTATAATAATCCTTCGAAAATGATGCACCTTCTAAAGTATTTTCTGGGGTAGAGGAGGCCTGCAACGTCACCCTTTTTGTAGCACCCCACCCAGTGGCGCCCCACCCTTTTTGTGCAGATAAGGAAATAAATGTAATGTTTAATGTTACACTTAAAAGTTTTTCGTAGTAAGAGGGGATAAGTCACTCACAACATCTGTATTGTGGACTTAGTCCAAAAATACTCTCAAAATGAAGAGAAGTGGGTAAATTCTACTCCTCTCTAGACTTATATGAAGGACTTTCAACTGAAAATTCCAAAGTGTGGGGATAAAAATACACTTTTGAGGCGCAAGCGTCCCCCCATCCACAGAAAGATCCATTGACACTCCCGTAGCTGATGGGCAACAGTACACTTCAGTATATATAGTATGAGACAAATTTATACTGTTAATCTAGTCCACAAAATTTTATTTGTATAGCATAAGAAACTTCCTAGTTTGCGAAAACCTCCAATGCTGCAGTTTCACCGCATAGCCTACTGAATTACATAAACTTCCTAATGAACAAATCCCCCTTTCCTTCAACTACGTGATTTCTCTCTGGAAATCATTTGTAGTGTCAGTACATAATTTATACTTCGTTCTAAAATGTAGCAAAATGAGTAATAATTGAGAAAAAACAAACAATAGACATTTTATTTTACCAGGGAAAATAAATTTATTTCCTACCTTTGAAGTATCTCTCAATTTCGCATGCCTTTTCCTATTTAGGAACCAGTACCTTCCATAACTGCTAAACGACTAATAATTTTTCTAACGACAATGTCCCTTATTTATAATCTGCATTTTCTAACACATGCGCAGTAAAAAAAAATTAGAAATATGTGTGCGTTACAAATATCCATTTAAAACTTGGCATTTTTAGACTGAAAAATTTATTACTCCGACTATACATCTTTAAATTGACAACATTTCGGATGAGTTTTTAAACTGAAACAAGGTTTTTTAAACTGAAAGTAAGGAGCTACATTAAAGCTTATAAAAATAAAAATTATTCCCTTTATGAGGGAGACTGCCTCCTCCTCAACCCCTCGCTCGTGAGGCTAAAGTTACTTTATGGTTTAAGAAAGTTTCTTATTCCATTTCAACGGTCTTTGTGTCTGAGCAGTCGTTCTTAAGGGATTGGTGCAATAAGTCAAACTTTAGCGTAATATACAAGGGGCTGTGAGGGGGGCAGCCCCATCACGGAAGAATAATTTATGTTTGTTTTAAGTTTTGACGTTGCTCCTTCCTTTCAGCTGAATTTTTTTTTTAATTTCTGATCTTTCTCAAATCATGCCCACGCCTAACCAGGATATGATGTGGGGTGCCGACATCATGAATCCCTGATTTCTTGTTTTTAAGTTGTATATATCAATAATTATAAATTGATTGGTAGCGTCCCATTTATCCACTTTTTACATAAAAATAAAAATATTAAATTGGAATCGAAATTTTGGACGAAATTTGAATATTCAGTCAAAATTTTTGATGAACAGTAGGTTTGCTGAAAAAGTTCTTAAAAATAATTTTACAACAGAATTTTGAATGGACGGAAAGGGGTATTATTGTTCAAAAGGATAGAAATTCTTCAAGACTTTTGGTTTTTTACGGTGCTGAGGCCATTGCGATCTCTATAGTCGGGTTCTCTGATGTTTAAATGCGGGACATTGTAGACACATGTTTAAATACATTGAAACATTGTATATAAATATAAAAATTATTACCATTTAAAACTGCCGGAAATAAAACTCCTTATAGCACCTGCCAACCCCCCTCCCTCCTCGTCCTGAATAAGTTTCCTGACCACGCTAAGGATGTCCCCTCATTTTTTTACCTCTGTGTCAGTAGGCAGGTAAATTTAAATTTTATGCTACATAGAAAAATATTGTCTCAATGGGAGGGGTAATATTACCCCCCTCTGATACTAATAATAAAGGTGCAGACCAAAAATACTACCGTGAATCAAGAGGGATAGGATATTAATTCCTCATCCGCCCTTCCCTCCCCCAAAAATTTATTCTATATTTATCTGAAAGCTCAATGAGAGTTAGGATTTAGGCATTAAAATGCAATAATTGAGGCATATACCCCCTCCTAAAAAATGACCCCCCTCCTCCTGCATAATAGTTGATGCGCACTTAAATATCACCGTGTAAAATCTTAAGAAATATTAAATATAAAAAAACAAGTTTTTTTAACTGAAAGTAAGGAGCGACACTAAACCTTAAAAGGAACAGAAATTATTCCGTATATGAAAGGGGTTGTCCCCTCCTCAACGTCTCACTCTTTACGCTAAAGCTATTTATTGTTTTAAAAAATAAAGTTGTGAGACAGAGTAAAACTTTGGCGTAAAGAGCGAGGCGTTAATTACAGCTCGTTACCACGGTCTGTTTGATTAATCAAACCAGTTTAGTTGAATTAAGCTTTAAAATGAATGGTAACATTCATCTGAAGAAGGAAGGTTTTATTAAACAAAAAAAAAAAAAAAAAAAAAAAAAAAAAAAAAAACAAAAAAACACGGATCCGTGATCTTTCTTCTGGCAAAAAATACAAATTTCGCATTTTGTCGATAAGACCTTCAAACCAGTACAACAAGGTTTTCTGATATGCTGAACCTGATGGTGTGATTTTCATTTAGATCACTTGACTTTTGAGGATGTTTTCCCCCTTTTCCTAAAATATAGGTAATATTTTTCAGGCTCGTAGATTTTGATGGGTAAAATTATATTTAATGTTTTTGCATATTTGGAATCAGCATAAAAATATTTTTTTTATGTATCTAGTATTACCAAAATTCTGTTCTTTAAAGTTTCGATTATAGTTAGGCCAAGTTGCTCCTTAGCCTTAGCAAGAGTCAAAATTGTGAAGAAGTTCGAACTGTTGGATAAATCCAGTTCAGCTTTAAGTTGTTTTTTTAATTTTTCAAATTATCAAATAATAAAAAGAAAATTGACTATCAGAAATCATGAAAAAATTCTAAACAAAAATACGAAATTTCTAGGAATGTACAGCCCTCCATTCACCTCCTTACACCTTTGCTATGGTCACTATAAAATACGGTTATTTTAAAATGATAAGCAAAATTAAAAGGTTTTTTCTATTTCGAAGGTCCAGGACCTACATCTTAAACAGGAAATAAAGGGGAAATATAAGGGGAACTAAAGGGGAAATATAAGTTTCTTAGATTTGTCTGGGGCAGAAGGTGTTTCGACCAAGGTTCAATATTGATATTTTAGGCTTCAAATATCAGCGCAATATACCCATTTTTTTTACAGAATTTTTAGTTTCGGGACTCAGGGGTTGATACAACGACGCAGAGCCCAGGGGCAAGGGTTGTAAGTTATAACCTGGGGCCGTATAAAGTTTTTATGGAAGGGGTGGTCATATAAACTTTGGAGGAGGCTCATTTAATTGTAAATTCTAGTCCTCCTTTTAAGAGTAAAAAACGATCAAAGTGCAAATAATTCAGGACGGGTTGTTTGGATCTTCAAGGTGACCATATCAGGTTAATATAGCTCAGGTTCCCATAGCTCACCATAGAAGCTCAGGTTACCATAGCTCTGGTAAACAAAACGGGTTGCATGGATCTTCAAGGTGAGCTATCTCAGGTTACCATAGCTCACCATAGCTCAGGTTACCATAGCTCACAACAGAAACTCAGGTTACCATAGCTCAGGTAAACAAAACGGGTTGTTTGGATCTTCAAGGTGAGCTATGTCAGGTTACCATAACTTACCATAGCTCAGGTAACCATAGCTAACCATAGAAGCTCAGGTTACCATAGCTCAGGTAAACAAAACGGGTTGTTTGGATTTCATGGTGAGCTATTTGGAGGAAAATCGGAGTTTTTGACTTCAGAGATGTAAATGGAAAAGTACAAATATTCTAGAGACTATTGGGCTTATATTTTAGGCTGCAAATATCAGTGCAATATACCAACTTTTTTACACAATTTTTATTGTGGGATACGAAGAGTTAAAGCTTTTTGAGGCGGGGGGGATACGGAAGTTTAAGGGAAAACCAAGCTACCTAGTATCCTTCCACCTCGTATGACGGTATATCTAGGTGTCCAAGGAACAGTCAAGTCTGTAACTTAAAATTTTGGCAACATTGGGGCTGTTCTTAGCACACTAATGACTAATTACAATTACTCAAAGCCACAAATGGTGAAACCGCGAATAGCAAGTAATTATTATCATCATTTTTATGCTTTTTTATTTTAACTTCAAAATTGCAGCCAACAATTTTTGTCAAATTCACAAGACAGACACACAGTGGCAATATACCTTTTTAATTATTACAAGAGTATATCTTAAGAAAATATTTTGAGGTACTCACGAGGATCGATAGTTACGTCGGAGTTTCCAAAGCTGAATTATCGGTGAATCATCTCATCAAACAATTCGTGGTAAAGGACTGTAAGTAAGAAGCGACCCAACTCAATAGTAACTGAAACTCTAAAAAACTGAATTTTGATACCAACACATATATCAAAAGAATCAGTTTATTAAGCTTACTTCAAATATATAAGTTTCATTAAGTTTAGTGTTACCCATTAAAGGCTACGAGCCTAAGGAAATTTGCCTGATTTTCAAAAAAGGGGGGAAACCCACTAAAAGACACAGAATCTTAATGAAAATCACAACATCAGATTCAGCGTATCAGAAAACCCTACTGTAGAGGTTTCAAGCTACTACTGGCAAAAGTGTGGAATTTTGTATATTTTTCTAGAAGAAAGATCAAGGATGCGTGTTTGTTTTATTTGTTTTCCCCCTGGGGTGATTGTATCAACCCAGTGGTCCTAGAATATCGTGAGAGGGTTCATTCGAACGGAAATTAAAAGTTCTAGTGCCCTTTTTAAGTAATCAAAAATTGGAGGGCAACTAGGCCCCCTTCCCCGCTCTTTGTTCCCCAAAATCGTCCGATCAAAATTTTGAGACAACCGTTTTGTTCATCAAACAGTTCCTGGTAACGAACTGTAAGTAAGGAGCGACCCGGCTCAATAGTAACCGAAAATCCAGAAAACGGGATTTTGGTACCCGTAGATCAAACAGTTCGTGGTAACGAACTGTAAGTAAGGAGCGACCCGGCTCAATGGTAACCGAAACTCTAGAAAACGGGTTTTTGATGCCAATAGATAGATAAGAAAAATTAGATTTCAATGCTGATTTCAAATATATAACTTTCATCAAGTTTAGTGCGACCCATCAAAAGTAACGCGCCTGAGAAAATTTGGCTGATTTTCAAAAAAAGGAGGAAAGACCCCCTGAAAGTTATAGAACCTTAATGAAAATCACACCATCATATTCAGCGTATTAGAGAACCCTACTGTAGAGGTTTCAAGCTCCTATCTACAAAAATGTGGAATTTTACATTTTTTGCGGATGCGTGTTTATTTGTTTTTTTTTTGTTTTTTTTTTCCAGTGGTGATCGTATCGACCCAGTGGTCCTATAAAATCGTGAGAGGGCTCATGTGAAAGGAAATTAAAAGTTATATTTCCCTTTTCAAGTGACCAAAAAAATTGTAGGGCAACTAGGCCCCCTCCCACGCTTATTTTTTCCCCAAATTCACCCGATCAAAATTTTGAGATAGACATTTTGTTCAACATGGTCGAAAATATGATAACTATGTCTTTTAGGATGACTTAATCCTCCGAAGGACCCGGGGGGAGGGCTGAAAGTTATGAACTTTACCCAATGTTAACATATAGTATTGGTTATTTGGAAGTATTAAATAAAAAAAACAAGTTTTTTTAACTGAAAGTAAGGAACGACGTTAAAACTTAAAACGAACAGAAATTATTCCGTATATGAAGGGGGCTGTCCCCTCCTCAACGCCTCGCTCTTTACGCTAAAGTTTTGTTATTGTTTAAAAAAATAGAGTTATGAGAAAGTCAAACTTTAGCGTAAAGAGAGAGGCGTTGAGGAGGGGACAGCCCCTTCATATACGGAATAATTTCTGTTCGTTTTAAGTTTTAACGTCGTTCCTTACTTTCAGTTAAAAAAACTTGTTTTTTTTATTTAATTTTTGAACGTTTTTGAATTAATGCAGGTTTTGATTTTGGCTCACCGTACATGAATAATTAAAACAAAATTTGCATATTATATTTGGTTAAATGGCTTTCTCGAAACTTGTTTAATTTTATTTACGAACGTTTTTATTAGTAATAAATATACGTAACTTAGAATTAACTTACGTAACGAACTTCTATATTCATAAATTTTTAACACGTATATTAGGGGGTTCGCCCCCTAGTCAATACCTTTAGTCTTTAAACTGTAGTTCGAAATTTTTTTCCAGTTCTTTAAAAATGACCTCTTAATCACAATCAGTTGATCAGTTGAAAAACTTGTTTTTTTTATTTAATTCCTGATCTTTTTCTTTAATAATGCTGGGAAATCCGGCGCCCCCTTCATAGCAATGTCCCTTCCCCCATGAAAACTTCCTTCATGGAAAGATCCTTCCATATAGCCCCCGACCCTCTCCTTCCCCCACCTACCAGAAAAAATCTCCTCTGAAAAAGTCTGTATACTTCCAAATAACCAATACTATATGTTAACATTGAGTAAAGTTCATAACTTTCAGCCCTCTCCCGGGGGCCTTTTGGGGATCAAGTCATCCTAAAAGACATTTTTATCATATTTTTGACCATGCTGAACAAAATGGCTATCTCAAAATTTTGATCAGGTGACTTTGGGAAAAAAATGAGCGTGGGAGGGAGCCTAGTTGCCCTCCATTTTTTTTGGTCACTTAAAAAGAGCTCTAGAACTTTTAATTTCCGTTCCAATGAGCCCTCCTACGATATTGTAGGACCACTGGGTCGATACGATCACCCCTGGGGAAAAAAAAAAAAAAAAAAAACAAACAAACAAACAAATAAACACGCATCCGTGCTCTTTCTTCTGGCAAAAAATGGAAAATTCCACATTTTTGTAGATAGGAGCTTGAAACCTCTTCCGTAGGGTTCTTTGATATGCTGGATTTGATGGTGTGATTTTCATTAAGGTTCTATAACTGTTAGGGGGTCTTTCCCCCTTTTTTCGAAAATCAGCCAAATTTTCTCAGGCACGTAACTTTTGATGGGTAAGATTAAACTTGATGAAACTTATATATTTGTAATCAGAATTAAAATCTGATTCTTTTGATGAATCTATTGATATCAAAATCCCGTTTTCGAGAGTTTCGGTTACCATTGAGCCGGGTCGCTCCTTACTTACAGTTCGTTAACAAGAACTGTTTGATACAGACGTTTTCTGGAGGTTTTTTTTTCTGGGTGTGGTCGCAATGGGTGGCTCTGGGGTTATGTTGAAGGATCTGTTCATGAAGGAATTTTTCATGGGGGAAGGGAAATTGCCATGAAGGGGGCACCGGACTTGCCAGCATTATTTATTGGTTATTGGGAAGTATACAACCATTTTCAGGAAGGATTTTTTCTGGAGGGGGGGGGGCTAGAGGAGGGGGTTACTCTGGAGAATAGTTCCATGTAGGATGTTTCTTTGGGGTAAGGGATAGTTCTATGAAGGGGGCGCCGGATTTCCAAGAATAATTTAAAAAACGATCAGAAATTAAATAAAAAAAAACAAGTTTTTTCAACTGAAAAGTAAGAAGCAACATTAGAACTTAAAACGAACAGAAATTATAACGTATGTGAGATTCTCTCCCAAGTGAATACCTTGCTCTTTACACTACAGTTTTTTTTAATGCTTTCAAAAGAGCTATCTATTCTAATTAAACATTCTTTGTTATTCAGGGGTTTGTGAATCAAATTTCTTTTTTACTTTTAACGTAAAGAGCGTGGTATTGACTAAAGGGAGAACCCCCTCATATACGTAATAACATATACGTAATAAAAAAAACAATAAAAAAATAAACGATACGGCTCAATAGTAATCCAAACTTTTAAAAACGGAATTTTGATGTCAATAAATGTATCAAAAGAATGTGTTTATAATGCTGATTCTAAATATATAAATTTTATTAAGTTTAGTATTACTCATCAAAGGCTACGAGCTTGAGAAAATTTACTCGATTTTTTAAAGAGGGGAAACATCCCCTACAAGTGAAAGAATTTTAATGAAAATCACACCGTCAGATTCAGCGTATCAGAAAACCCTATTACATAGGTTTCAAGCTCATATCTGCAAAAATCTGCCACTTTGTATTTTTTGCCAGAAGAAAAATATACGAATATAGAAGTTAGTTACGTAAGTTAATTTGTAAAGACATCCATTTAGCAAAAGAAAAGTAAAATTTTTATGCAAATAAAAGCTGCATTAACTAAAAAACGATCAGAAATTAAATAAAAAAAAACAAGTTTTTTAAACTGAAAGTAAGGAGCAACAATAAAACTTAAAACGAACAGAAATTATTCTGTATATGAAAGGGGATGTCCCCTCCTCAATGCCTTACTCTTTACGCTAAAGTTAGACTCTTTCTCATAACTTTATTTTTTTAAACAATAAAAAACTTAAGTGTATACAGAGCGGCGCTGAGGAGGGGACAGTCCCTTTCATATACGGACTAATTTCTGTTCGTTTTAAGTTTTAATGTCGTTCCTTACTTTCAGTTTAAAAACTTGTTTTTTTTTATTTAATACATAACGAGTCAGATCTTAATGCTGAATTCAAATATATAACTTTCATCAAGTTTAGTCCTACCCATCAAAAGAAACGCGCCTGAGAAAATTTGGCTGATTTTCGAAAAAAGGAGGAAAGGCCCCTTAAAAGTTATAGAATCTTAATGAAAATCACACCATCATATTCAGCGTATCAGAGAACCCTACTGTAGAGGTTTCAAGCTCCCATCTACAAAAATGTGGAATTTTACATTTTTTGCGAGAAGAAAGATCACGGATGCGTGTTAATTTTTTTTTTCCCAGGGGTGATCGTATCGACCCAGTGGTCCTAGAATATCGTGGGAGGACTCATTGGAAAGGAAATTAAAAGTTCTAGTGCTCTTTCTAAGTGACCAAAAATAATGGAGGGCAGCTAGGCCCCCTCCCGCGCTCATTTTTTCCCGAAGTCACCTGATCAAAATTTTGAGATAGTCATTTTGTTCAGCATGGTTGAAAATATGATAAGCATGTACTTGAGGATGACATAATCCCCCGAAGTCCCCGGGGGGAGGGCTGAAAGTTATGAACTTTACCCATGTTAACATATAGTATTGGTTATAAGGAAGTATACAGACGTTTTCAGGGGGGATTTTTTCTGGTAGTAGGGGGGTGGGTGGGGGTGGGTGGGTCTGGGGTTATTTGGGAAGATCTTTCCATGAAGGAAGTTTTCATGGGGGAAGGGAAATTGCTATGAAGGGGGCGCCGGATTTCCCAGCATTATTTTAAAAAGAAATCAGAAATTAAATATAAAAATAAACAAGTTTTCCAACTGAAAATAAGGAGTAACATCAAAACTTAAAATGAATAGAAAATATGACGTGTATGATTGTGTTCACCTTCTAGTAAGGACCTCGGTCTAGGAGCCACATATTTTTTAGCATTCTCAGAAGAGATTTTTATTCTAACTACCCGACGGTGGGAGTAAGGGTCATTTTTATAAAATTGGAACAAAATGAGATTTAGCTTAAAGAGAAATGTCGTTACTTGGGGCGAGCCCCTAATATACGTATTAAAAATATTATAGAAGTTTGTTACGTAAGTTAATTCGTAAGTTACGTATATTTATTACTAATAAAAACGTTCGTAAATAAAATTAAACAACTTTTGAGAAAGTCATTTAACCAAATAAAAGTAACATTTACATGCAAATTTTGTTTTTATTATTCATGTACGGTTAGCCAAAATCAAAACCTGTATTAATTCAAAAACGTTCAAAAATTAAATAAAAAAAACAGGTTTTTTTAACTGAAAGTAAGGAACGACTTTAAAATTTAAAACGAACAGAAATTATTCCGTATATGAAAGGGGTAATTTTCTCCTGGGGGTGTTCCACGGGAGATTTTTCCACATGGATGGAAGTTCTTAGGGGGTGGACTTGTTAGGCGAAACTATACACATGGGGAATTTGCCAGAATTCTATAGAATATAAATAGACTTGCTTTCAGAATATAAAATATATTGTTTGCAGAATATAAATTTTTTGCAGAATATTTTGTAGAATATAGGCTAAATAGTTATTTTTATGTCTTGCTTTCTCTTTTCCGTCTCAATTTTACGCGTGGAGTTCTTAAGGTTAATTCTCCGGGGTAAATTTTCACCGGGATTGAATTGTCTAGAGAATATTTCTGACGGGAGGGGGATTTCTCCGTGGAGGTGGGGTCAAATTTCCCGGCATTATTTAAAAACGATCAGAAATTTTCAACTGAAAGTGAAGAGCAACATTAAAACTTAAAACGAGCAGAAAAAGCGAGCAAACCCTTCTCGCCCCCCCCCCCCTCTGGGTACGGCCTTGACAATGTAGAAAACTGATCTAATAATTATAGGAAATAATTTGTGAAGTAGCAGAAGATGCCTCAGTACAGAAATTAGAAACGCAGCTATGAATATTAGTGAATTCAATTCAATTGAATTGAATTGAATATTAGTGAAAACTATCATAGCTTGTTAGAAGAGATTTATACAAGTAAAAGGGGTTTGTGCAAGGAATTTCTGAGTGATAGGTATTGCTTGCATTAAATAAAACTGCATAAAATAAATAAAATAAAGGGAATCAGAGGTGAGGTTAAAATATGAATGTGAGGTTATAGTATGAAAAATATGAAATATAAAAGGCTAAAATATGAACGAATGGAAAGATGGGAGACGGAGTCCATGGATAAAATTGCCATGGAAATTGAAAGGAAGTAGTTATTCTGGACTTGGTTCAGTTAACAATAGGAGTGAGGCCTGAAGTAATGATAAGGAAACTGTTAAACCATTAAACAGAGATCGGGAAATAATTTTGAGAATGTGCCATGGAAATTGAAAGGAAGTAGTTATTCTGGACTTGGTTCAGTTAACAATAGGAGTGAGGCCTGAAGTAATGATAAGGAAACTGTTAAACCATTAAACAGAGATCGGGAAATAATTTTGAGAATGTGAATGAAAAACCGTCATTGTCAAACCCCTTTACAGTGGTGGATCAAGGGGAGGGGTGCCCCCCCCCCCGAGCGTAGTCTAAAGCAGTGTAATTTACCTAATTAACGCAAGTTTGCATAAATTAAACTTGTTGCTAACGCAATTTTATCGGATCAACCTATTTTGCGCCCCCCTCCCCCAATGAAATCCTGGATCCTCCCCTGCCCCTTTAGTCCTCAGTTTTATAGGTTGTGAAAATTGCCACCACTCCCTTCTCCCCAAAAACCAAAAATTTAAGTCATGAGAACTTAAAATCTACTTTTACTGTAAAGTATTTGACCAGCCTTTTAGAATCAAACTTGAAAACTTGCTAGAAAATTATTTAGTTGATAAAGTTTCTCAGGAAACTTCACATAGAGGGATAATATCATGCTTTCTATTCTATTTTCAGGATTTATAAGGGTACCTCAATTAGCAAGCTGATATCCAACCTGCAGACTGCAATGCTATCCTGACTTCAAATCCCAAGGACCACCAGTCCGGGGACTGAAAACCCTTGTTTTGGCCCGGCAGTCGTAGTCAGCACAGTAGCGCTGCCTATGTAAAGAGGGATTTGGCTTCCAGGTATTTTTTTTTCTTGACTACATTAGGTATGGAAGGGTTGGTCGTAAAAACTTTGGAGGGAGCTCATTCTACCAGAAATTGAAGGTTCTTGTGCCCTTATTAAGAAACAAATTGATTGGATGAGACCCAGCTCCCTCTTGTGTCCTTTTGGACAGGGGCGTCGTTGGGGAGGGGCTCAATAATTTGAAGAGGAAAATTATTATATAGCCCACGTCCTTTGACTATCCGGATATGGGCCCCTCCCCCTTCCCCCCTCCCCCATTAAAAATGCTGGAACTACGCTCCTGCTTTTGGATCGTATTTTTGGATCATTCATTACATTGAATGATCAGGTCAAACTTCAGAAGAACTGAAATGAGCACAAATGGGAGCAGGAATAACGCCTATAAACCTTCTAAAGGTCAAAACTTGATTTGTGCTTTATAATTGACAATTCATAGATTTGAAATCCGGGGATGAATACCATTATATATTAAAAAATTAGTATACTTTCGTTAAATTTATAGTAATTAGTTCATTTATGGTAATTATGATGATTTTCTTTCTTTCTCTTGTTGTTATGATATTTGGACAAATAAAATCACACTATTCAAAATGTATACGATTTTCAATAAAATGGAAATGGCATTTAAGCCGTTACGGATCGGAGGGGTAAGGTAACACTTCTCTTATTTGTAAGCCATTATTTTCCTTTAGATATCATTTTTTGTTGTTGTAGTATGACAAATAAAAAAAAAACTGCTCAAAATACAAATTTGTTTTCAGTAAAATATTTTTTAGTTTTTTTTTATACAAGAGGCTGTAACTGTGAATACGGGGTGAGCCGGGCCAATGAGAACCGAACTTATAAGAAATAAAATTTTGATAACAGTTATTTCCGCAGAATAATTGGATTTCCATACGGATTCCAAATAATTAAAATCCATTCAATGTACTGTTACCCATCAAAAACTAAGAGCCTGAGAAAATTTGTCTGATATTCGAAAGACGGGGGACATCCCCAAACATTCAGGCACTCTTAATGAAGATCTTAATTATTATTAATTACTTAATTACTTAATGAATCTTAATTACTAAATTAATTTCTTAAATTAAGTTCTAAATTAAACTAAATTAAATTTCTAAATTAGATTCTTAATTCCTCTTACTTATTAGATTCACCATATCATAGAACGCTGTTGTAAATAGTTCAAACTCCTTTGTACAAAAATGCGGAATTTTGCATTTTTTTTTTTCCCAGAACAAAGCTAACGGATATGTTTTTTTTTCCTATTGGTGATCGTGCCGAACCCATGATCCTAGAAGACGGTGAGAGAGCTCATTCAAACGGAAGTTCAGAGTTCTAGTGCACCTTTTAATTGGCTAAAAAGATTGGGCATAGGAAGTGGCGTTTTGTGCCAATATGTGGCACAATATGATGATTTTGTCCAAAAGAGGACCAAGTTCTCTTGGGAAAGGGGTTTTTATTGGGAAAGGGGTTCATTTTTTATTTGAGTTTCCAAAGAGGCTAAGGCTATTAAGGTGAAGCTTATAGGGTGTGTTGAGGGGATTGTTGATCAAAACTAAGACACACTATAACACTATGTGATGCAGGTTGTCAAAGCGGCATTTTTGCAATATCTCAGGAACGGCTTAAGGTATAAAGATGGAACTTTAAAGGCATGATGAGGAGGGTGTGGAACTGACCAAAAGGCGATACTATTACTACTACTACTACTACTACTATTTCTGCAATTACTGCAACTGCTACTACTACTTCTACCACGAACACTGCTACTATTAAGGCTATGAGTATCAGGGTGAAAATTCCACGGAATGTTGAGGGGGAAGTTGAATTAAATCAAAATACACAATGTGCATGTACATTGACAAAATGACATTTCAGCAATATCTCAGGGATGGCTTAAGTTGAAACTTACAGAGTACGTTTAGGGGATGTTTAACTAAACGAAAGGCACTATGTGCATATTATTGGTAAAACTACTGTAGCTAGTACTACTACTATTACTATTGACACTAAGGGTATTCAGGTGAAATTCTCGGAAAATGTTTAGGGGGCGTTGAATTAAGTCAAAACGCGCCGTGTTTAAGCAGGTTGTCAAAAGGGCGTATCAGCGATACCTACGGAACGGTTAGGAGCATTAAGTTGAAATTTATAAGGTATGTTGAGGGGGATGATGAACTAACCAAAGGCATTATTTGGATGCTGATGCTACTATTGCTAAATTTAGTGCTACTGTTGATACTGCTACTGCTGATACTACTGCAACTACTACTATTACCGCTACCACTATTCCTGCTACTACTATTACTTCTGCTACTACTGCTACTACTACTACTAAGGCTAAAGGTATTAAGATGAAAGCTTCAGGGAATGTTGAGCTAAATCAAAACACACCACTTGCATTTAGGTTTCCAAAAGGGCGTTTCAACATTATCCGAAGAATGGCTTAGGATATTAAAGTTCAAACTTTCAGGGCACGATGAAAGAGAAGTAGGGCTAACGTCCTCTATACCTTCTAAAGAGCCGATGTAAGTCTTCACTAGATCTGATGAATTTCATATATTCGGAATTACCGTAAAAAACGATCCTTTTGATGTATATATTCTTATCAAAGCTTTTTTTTACAATATTAGAAGGAGTTGAGTATTACTGTATTAGATATGTTTTATATTATAAATATATATTGTATTATATGTATTATATTTACATATATATTGTATTATATTATATATAATGAGTATTATATAATATTAGAAGGAGCTGAGGAGGTGAATATTAGAAGGAGTTGCTCCTTATAGTTTGTTATCATGAGCTGTTTGACTTTCTTACATCTTAGTATTTTTACTTAGTTGTAGAATATGCTTCACAGTATACTGTGTGTTCGAACGATCCTATTTTTCATTATTTCCCACCCACCCACCCCCCGCTCCACTTGAGATTCAATATTATTAATGTTCCATAAAAGTAAAATTTTGTGAAAAAGAGAATAAAAGTAATATTTTCCAAAATTTGAATAGCTTATACCGAAGAAATTTGCATGAGTAGGGAGAGGGATTGAGCTCAATGGCCACTTGCGAACTTGCCTGGGTATATTCACTAGCTGTATAAGCAAAAATAATCATTAAAGGCATTACTTTTTTCTGATACTGTTCTATGAATTTCGGTACTTAGGCTACGTGTTATAGCGACCACAATCAAGTTCTTGATTCAATATTTTAAATATAGAGGTATTTAATATGATACGTTCTGGGTGACTTGCTTTCCATAATTCTCTGTTGTATTATTTATAATTTTGTTACTAAAATATTATATTTTCATCATATATCGGCTTATTTCATTAGGATTAACCTAACTTCACTTTTTTGGTGTGGTCGCTATAACACGTAACTACCCAAATTTCAATAAACTGCGTTTGAGATGCTAGGTTGTTTTAGCATGTTTATCCCTAATATTCTTTTTAGGAGCTCAATGCTTTTTTCTATCCAAATAAGTCACACCCACGGTCAATGTCACACAACGCGGGTACTGATTACGTCATGGTTACAAGCTAGTGTTCCGTCGGTAACTTCCTCTAGGCAACATACATGTAGGCTTATTTAGTAGTGTGTGTGATTGCTCAGTTCGATATTTATTTTGAATTTTCCTCTAATAGGATGAATTTGAGATAGCGCTGCGTAGACTATCAATCTTTGAAAAAGTTCACAGTAAGTTGACCTAAGCTTTAGTTACAAAATGTGATATCTGGGTCTATAACAGACTATTGACTAGGCTAATATAAGGGAATATCGATAATACAGTCCCTCTAAATAGGGGTGAAGGGGGAGGTGGTATGATGGGTTACAGTTTTTAAGTATTTCCATATATATCTCTTTTCGGTAAATTTCTAGGTAGCACTATAATTTAGCTAGGATGAAAGTGAAAACAATACTTTATGCCTTTTTTATGCTCTTTCATAATACAATAATCGCTTCTGCATAAAAAAGGCATCAAATGACATTTTCACTTTCATCCTAGCTAAATTATAGTGCTACCTAGAAATTTACCAAATTTTGTTATTTACTTGACATAAATTTAATGACGCATGTTTATTTTTAACACATGTTATATATTCTTGACCCATCTTGAATTTATCCCCCCCTCCTTCAACAAAAGGCGGAACAGCAACTTCTTGCGGTAAATTTCTTGTTGTTCATATTATTGACTTACGAATAAAGTAAACATACCACTCGATGCTTTTTTTATGCTCTTTTTGAATATACTAATCATTTTTGTCGGAAATGAATTATACCCCCACCCCTATATGTACCAATTCAGGATATATATTTGCACATCAGGGGGGATGGGGGGAAAGTTTAAACTTACCTCTCATTTGTATCAGAAGTAAAATTTACCCCTTCCCCCTAATGTGCAAATATATACCCTGAATTGGTATATATAGGGGTGGGGGTAAAATTCATTCCCAACAAAAAAGATTATTATATTTGGAAAGAGCATAAAAAAGGCATTGGGTGGTATGTTTGCTTTATTCATAAGTCAATAATATGATCGACAAGAAATTTACCCTTCTTGCTGACTAAGAATGTCGGGTACTTGTTAAGAAAGCAGTAAGTGCGCAATAATTGTATTGAAGATCAGATAGGATAATAACCGGGTAGTCTCCAATGTATAGTGATTGAACAAAAGGTTTCTCACTCCGAGAACTATATTTAAACTTTAGTTGTTTGGAGTTTAGGGGGACTAAAAGGTAGCTAGGTTAGGTTAGGTTACGTATTTAATATATGCTATGCTTTACCCCCCCCCCCCCTAAAGTGCAAATATATAGCCCAAATTTGTTTCTGTACTATTATATTTTCATCCTATTTTGTTAGCATTAACGAAACTTCACTTCTCGCGCACTTACCGCTTTAAAGAAAGAAAAACGAGCAAAAATGGGGTTTGTAAAGGCCAAATAAAAATACTGTAAAAACACAACAAAGCGAATATTTCGGGGGGACAAAACGCTTCTCTTCTTCAGCGCAATACAAAAAAATATGATGAATAAGAGTGCCGCATTGCGAGTGCTTGCTATCTCAGAAAATTGCCGAGTTAGGTTAAACAGATACTAAGAAATAAAAAAAATGTATTAAATAAAAAAAAAAAAACGTGTCTTAAAATAAAATCCCAATTAATCCACAAAATCCAACTCAAATCATTCAATCTGCTTTGTAAAAAACCAAAAGTCAAAGAAAATTAGACTCAACCCCAGGGGCGTAGCTCCAGCATTTTTATTTAGTTGGCAAAAAAGGTCCACATTCAGAGAGTCAAGGGACATGGGCTATATAATATTTTTTTCTCCAATTTATTAGGGGGCAACTCCCCCCTTGCTACCACCAAGCGACGCCACTGCTCAAACCAAAACCAAGGAACAATTTTATCTGAATTTAAGATAAGTAAGTTATTGAGAGACCAGTCTTTTATGGACTCTTCCAAGCCCTAGATAAGTAGGTTTAGGATCTTGAAATAATTTTTCCCGATGTTATTAAGGCTTAAAACTAATTTCCGAAAGTTTTATTCTTGTAACCCTACTACTTAAAGTCGTAAACATCTTCCTGATCTTCCAGAATTTTATCAAAATTTGGTCTCAGGAAGTGTCAAGATCCTATCTCCATCCCACTGAGAATATAACTAAAACCCTGGGAATCATGTTGAAAAAATCTATGGCCCGTAAGACGGAGACTTTAAAGTATCAAGCACAACAAAATAAAATAAAAAATTGTCTCCCGCCCTTGACACTACTTAGGGCTATTCATACGTGAAAATTAGGATTTTCTATGATTTTTTTTGATGTTTCAAGATTATGAAGTCAATGCTGCCACAATAAGCAAAAAAAAATAAAAAAAAAAATAAACAAAACTAAATCAGTTAAATTTGACAACACTTTTCCCATAAAATTTGAATATAAACAATCCGTTGATTTCCAAAGACAAATACACTTTCAAAGGATGTTTCGTGCCTGATGTTATAAGTTTATTTTTCTCTGATTTTTTATCCGTTTTTTTTTTAATTTGCTACTACCAAAACTGTATAACTGCATGTGTTGTCCTCGTTGTTAAACATTGAATTCCCGATTTTTTCAATTTTATTTAAGATATATATATATAGTTGTGTAAGATTCATTTAACAAATTTCAATAATCAGATTTTATTTTCGCCTTTTTCCTGTTTTATCATTTTCGCTGTTATCACCATTTTCACCTAACCAATGCCAACAATAAGATTTTATTTTCACCGCTTTCTGTTTTCACCACTTTCCGTTTTCACCGTTTTCATCTAACACCTTCTAGTTGGAATCCATGAGTTTCCAAGAAAATCATAAGTTAAGACGCCTCGATAGGTTTTGGAAAAACAGCTTTAACTTGGTTTACGCTACGTTGAGCTTCTTCCCCCTTCACGTTCCGCAGACCAGTCATTGATGGGCTGTGTACTTTGCGTAGATACTTACTTGAGCTTGTAGCACGACCAGGTGTTTTCTTAGAGGTGTTTCTGAGCAGGTAATATAAGCGCGTAAATGTAAGCATATACTACATAGCACACGATATAATGCTACATCTTAATGAGCCGCAAATGATCACACATAAAATATTCTAGTTTGAATTTCTAAGGAATCCTTGAAGAAACTAATACTACTATAGTAGTATGCTACAAACAATTCATTGCAACACCAAGCCGCCTGAGGCCAACACATCTACGCACGCTTGTCCTCCATCCCAATATACTCAAATCCTCCCTCTTTTCACCATGTCAAGAAGCTCCCATTTCCCCTAAATCTTTATTTACGACATCCTCTCACTCCGTTTGGGGGCGACCTGCTTTTCGTTTGGCCCTAGACACTTGCCTGACAAGGATGATCTTGGGCAATCTGTCATCCTTC
This sequence comes from Artemia sp. Qi Xiang Cuo, assembly GCF_049724085.1. Taxonomy (NCBI): domain Eukaryota; kingdom Metazoa; phylum Arthropoda; class Branchiopoda; order Anostraca; family Artemiidae; genus Artemia; species Artemia sp. Qi Xiang Cuo. The sequence continues at coordinate 4,627,712 of NC_142811.1, forward strand.
ATCCATAGAACGTGTCCTAGCCATCTCAACCTTTCTCTTATAGACCTAGAAAGCGGGATTGACTAACATTTTTCGGAAAACTTCTCTGGAAATTTTCTTGCAAATCCTTCTCCATTTTTGGAGCATCCACGCTTCAGAACCATATCTGACCACTGTCATCACTGTAGCTTTCAATATTCTAATCTTGGTGCATAGACTTATCTTCTTATTCTTCCAAACTTTTCGAGCAAACACCTCAATATATTTTGGAAAACGACTTCAACTAAGTTTACGCTACGTTAAGCTCCTTCCCATGCTATATTCTGAACAATATTCAACGAGGGGTTATACTTGGCATAGGAACACCCTTAGGTTCAATCCTCAAATGGAGGAGGGCTTAAAAACAAAATAGTATGTTTAGAATTCTTTAATTGTAAGTAGGCACTTAATTCATAGATGTGCTTATCAAACACTTCGTGGTAACGAATTGTAAGTAAGAAGCAACCCGTCTTAATGGTAACAGAAACTCTAGAAAGCTGCATTTTGATATCAATAGATACATAAAAAGCATCAGATGTAGATGACGATTTTACATATCTACGTCTCGTTAAGTTTTAGTCTTTCTCGTCAAAATTTAGGCGCCTGAAAATATTTGGCTAATTTTTGAAAAAAGGGGGAAAGACCCCCTAAAAGTTGACCCCATGAAAATCACACCATCATATTCCGCGTATCAGAGAACCCTACTGTAGAGGTTTCTAGCTCCCATCTACAAAAATGTGGAATTTTGTAGTTTTTGCCAGAAGAAAGATCACGGGTGCGTGTTTATTTGTTTGTTTGTTTGTTTGTTTTTTTCCCCCCAGGGGTGATCGTATCGACCCAGTTGTCCTAGAATATCGTGGGAGGGCTCATTGGAATGGAAATTAAAAGTTCTAGTGCCCTTTTTAAGTGAACAAAAAAATGGAGGGCAATTAGGCCCCCTCCCAAGCTCATTTTTTTCCAAAGTAACCTGATCAAAATATTGAGACAGCCATTTTGTTCAGCATGTTCGAAAATATTATAAGTATGTCTTTTAGGATGACTTAATCCCCCGAAATTCCCGGGGGAGGGCTGAAAGTTATGAACTTTACCCAATGTTAACATATAGTATTGGTCATTTGGAAGTATACAGACGTTTTCAGGGGAGATTTTTCATGGTAGTGTGGGGGTGGGTGGGTCGGGGGTTATGTGGGAGGATCTTTCCATGAAGGAAGTTTTCATGGGGGAAGGGACATTGCTATGAAGGGGACACCGGACTTCCTAGCATTATTTAAAAAAAGATCAGAAATTTAATATAAAAAAAACAAGTATTTCAACTGCAACAGCAGCAACATTGAAACTTTAAACGAACAGAAAATATTATATATATGATTGGGTTCACCCCGTAGTCAATGCCTCTCTCTTTAAGCCAAAGACTTTTTAGTACTTTCATAAGAGCTATTTATTCTAATTAACGGCCTTTGTGATTAAGCTGTCATTTTTAAATAATTGGAACAAAATTCGAACTTTCGCTTAAAGAGCCCCAGGACTTTCGCTTAGGGGGCGAACCCCATAATAAACTTATTAAATATATATGAATATAGAAGTTCGTTACTAGGGGGCGAACCCCATAATAAACTTATTAAAAATATATGAATATAGAAGTTCATTACGTAAGTTAATTCGTATGTTACGTATATTTATTACTAATAAAAACGTTCGTAAATAAAATTAAACAAGTTTCGAGAAAGCCATTTAACTATATAAAAGTAAATTAATATGAAAATTTTGTTTTAATTATTCATGTACGGTGAGCCAAGATCAAAACTTGTATTTATTCAAAAACGTTCAAAAATTAGATAAAAAAAAACAAGTTTTTTAAACTGAAAGTAAGGAGCGACATTAAAACTTAAAATGAGCAGAAATTGTTCCGTATATGAAAGGGACTATTCCCTCCTCAAGGCCTCACTCCTTACGCTAAAGTTTGACTCTGCCTCACAACTTCAGTTTTTAAAACAATAAAAAACTTTGGCGTAAAGAGCGAGGCGTTGAGGAGGGGACAGTCCCTTTCATATACGGAATGATTTCTGTTCGTTTTAAGTTTTAATGTCGCTCCTTACTTTCAGTTTAAAAAACTTGTTTTTTTTATTTAATTTTAATAAAGTGTTGACATACGATCAGTGGTATTTTTCTGAGACTGTTGACAGGTGAATAGATAGATCGCACAGTTCAGCTTACCAAATGGATATTTTTGTTTGTTAAAAAAGTGGTAAGGGCGATCAAGGAAACGGTAAGACAATTTGTATAAGTAGGCTATATCTCATGGAATTAAAAATTAAGGAATTTATGATTACTACCAAGATTTCAGCGTTTAAGTTTTTTCTGGGATAAACTACGGCTACTACAGCTTGAAAAAGTGGCCTCAATGTCAAATTTTCCTATTTATCATCTTTGGTCACGTAAATATCAAAGGGGTTCCGATAATAACGTATGCTTGAAAACGTTTAAATGGACGGTTTTAGTATCTCCTTAAAATGGCGTGTCAAAATCAGGTTTCCAAAACCGTCAAATGTCTAACTAACTCTCGATGCACAATTAATTTAAAAATGAAAAACATGATACATATTTTAAGAAAGAAAAACCTTGTTTTAAAGAAAAGAAAAGAAGAAACGACATAGTAAGGTTTGTTTTGAGAAAATAAGAAACGTTAGATTCACAAAAATTCAAACAAATAATATTACTATATATTTTTTTAACATCATCATTTTAAGTTGTTTAAAAAAAAATGAGAAATATGGCTAAATATTACCTCGGAAGCCTCACTTGTGGCTATTCAATCTTGCACAACATCATTTTTTTCAGGTGGGAGGAAAAGGTGAAAAAGGGCTATGGGTTTTACACTTTCGTTACAAAGCGGTTGTTCGTAGATGGAAACTTTCTTAGGGAGTTTCACGCAATTACAAATTATTTTCTTCATCATTATCATCACTTTAAGCTACCTTAAAAAAAAATGAGAAGTATGGTTGTTATCTCGGGAACCTAACCTGTAGTAATTCTAAACTGAAGCTTTCTTAAGGGTCCAAGATAATGAGAAAAAAATTAAGGACAAATTATAGAGAAGAAATCAATTTATTTAAGAATAAAAAACAATATTTTCTTTTCGAAAAATTAAGTTTGGCCTCAGAAAAAGTAAATATGGTTTATTTTTAAGGTTTATCGTAAAAATTTTATGCGGTAGATGTCACTATTTTCCATCAACATCATCATTTTAAGTTGTTTAAAAAAGAATTATCATAAATATATTTAAATGTTACCTCCAAAACCTTGTCGGTGGCAACTCAAAAAGTAATGTTATACAACATAAATTATATGGAATTAGGAAAAAACTTTAAAATGTTTTATTTTTTTCTACTTTTACCATTAAGCGTTTATTTGTAAGAAATACTTTCTTAGAGATCTAAGATAATGACAACAACTGTTTTGATATTAAAACCTTCACTTTCCAGAACTTTTTAAGATAAGAATAGAGGAAATTAGGCATTTTGGACATAAACAAGATTTCTAAATGTCTCACAACCCAAGTAATATCTTGGAAAATGGATTGATCACATCAATAGAACTTGCTTTCTTTTTTGGGGGGAGGGGGGGGAGGATAAAAAAATTGAAAGTTTGCTTTCTTGTATGATACTTAAATTCTACAAAAAATAATGTATTTTTAAAAAATATTATGTATTATGTCTTTTGAATTGCCACTAGCGACCTTTCTAATCCTTAGTTTAAGCTACTCAATTTCTGAAACCTCGCCTATATAATCTGTCATTGCAGGAACGGACGCACAATTTTTTTCCGTAGGGGGGGGGTTAACAAAAAAATAAAAGAAAGTTCCCATTCGTGTACAATAATTTAATTCTACAAAAAAAAGTATTCCAAAAAAATATCATCTATGGTGTTTGGAATAACAACTGTCGACCTTCCTAGTCTTTATTTTACGGTGCCCATAAACTTATATAACCTGTTCTCGCTGAAACGTACACCACAGTTTTTGTATGGAGGGAGATGGGGAAAAGAAAACCTGTGAAAGTCCCTGGGTTCCTGTGCAACTTCTTTTCAGTTGGCACATTTAATCCTGGAATGTATGTGGAATTTATGGAGTGCGACTATTTTCTGCGAGAGGGAAGGGGGTTAAAATGAGGATTGAGAATTTTTGGGGTATTGTTTTTATTTTCTGTTGGAAAGAGTGTCAGGAGGTATAATGTGTGCAGGTATAATTCCACGAAATTATCTTTTCAAAAAGACTTAATGTACATCTCTCTGCAGACCTCTATAATCTTTATTGGAAACTATTCAATTGACCTTTTCATTATCACCACGTACCATCTAATCTTTATTTTCCGTTACTCAATTTGAAAAACATGTATAATGCTTTCTTTTACAGTCACAACTCCTAATCTTGGGATATGTGCTCTGTAGCGTTTATGAAGTTAGAGTTTTTTTCCCAGTGTGGGTGGGCTTAAATTAGAAAAGAGTATTTTAGACTACTATTTCAGTTCCTCCATGGGGGAGGAGGAAATCCACTCTATATGCAGGCATACTTTCGACACAAGTTCTATATAATCCATATTTGGAGCCTAAAATCAAAAATTTCTCAAAAAATATTCGGATATGAAGTATTTTTGGAGTAATTTGATTACCACTCCTGACCTCTCTGCTATTTGCAGCTAACAAGTTTCATAAACATCTATAATCTGTTCTTTCATAACTTTTTTTGAGTCACCACCTCTAATATTTAAACATTATTAACGCTTCGAACAATAATCCTCTAGAATTTCGAGGTCAGAGTTAATTTCCCCGAGGAAGAGAGGTCGGTAAATTTGGAAAAAAACATTTTTAGGGTACTTCCTTTTCAGTTTTCCCAGTAAAAACTCTCAGGAGAGGGAAACCCCTGCGTTAGTAAGTATCATTCCACAAAACAAATGTTTTCCCAACAAATCTTTTAAGGTCTTTTGAATTACTAACGCCAACCTCTCTAATCTTTATTTGAAGCTGCTCATCATCAAAAACCTGTATAATCTGTTCATTCTACTTTTTTTTAAGTCGCCTTATCTAATCTTATAATAAGTGCTTTGTAGAATTTATGGGTCGAGGTATATTCCCCAAAAAAGAGAAGTCGTTAAAACTGGAAAAGATTATTTTTAGTTTTTTTGCAATTTTTCTAGGAGAAAGTATCTGGAGGGGGAACTTTCCTTTGTGAGCAGGTATAATTCTGCAATGAATGTATAATAAAGGAAAATCATAAAAGGTACTTCCAATTACCAAGAGCGATCTCTCTAATGTTTATTTGAAGCTACTCAATTCCAGGAACCTGTATAATCTGTTCTTCTACTACAATTTTTTTCAGCCGCCATATCTAATTTCGGAGTATGTATTCAGTAGAAGATGAAGAATATCGTAAAATATCTCGAAGCGGTCTTCTCGCGAGATCACCTGAAGGTCATGCAGCCAAAGGAATGCCAATTAAGGTAAAAATCTTATCTTTTGCCAAAATGCTTCCACGCTAAAAGGAAACACTCGAAGATCACAATGTGACTTGTATTTTTTTTTTTTTTTCATTATCATTTTCATTTTCTCTATTTTTAGCTCATAATATGTTGATCTTACGTTTTACCTTTGCTACCAGAGAAATGTAAAAAAGAAGTTGATTGGAAGAAATGTGAAAAAAGCGCGTCAGACTGGGGCGTAATTACATCAAAATCTTGGGGGGGGCAAAGCTGGAGCAGAGTTGGAGCTGATTTTCCAAGTCAATTGAAAATGATCAAGTGCAAAATGAGCCATATAGTACCGCAAAGGTTGCCAATGAAAACTGATCTGTTTCTGTGGGTGCTTGAATTATGTAGGTCTATCTTAGTTTTGACATGTTTTTTTCGTTTACACTATAATTGAGAATAGTTACTAGAAAAACAAAAAAAAATCTGTTTTATTACCGCTTTTGCGGGTTTGGCTGGGAAACTTGCATCAAGAAGTGGTCCACTTTCCGCCACCTGGTGTAAATTTCAAAGTGCCAAGTGTCTTACAGTACCGCCACGTGTGGCACAGTCCCCACAACGCTGGGCATAATTCCTGCAACGTATGGCATAGTTCCGCCACCCTTAGCATATTTCTGCTACGCTTGACATACGCCACTTAGTGTACGTGATGTTTAAAGTCTGTGACCCCTCAACTTGCATTCCTTTTATGTTGTTAGAGCAAGTTACTGCGAAGTTTTTACCGAAAGATCAGGCAATATGTAGTTTTGTACTGATTTACTAAGAAATTACAGGCCTACCGTACCCCACTTTCTAGGGCTACCAATATTAAACGGCTAAGATTAATTGAAATTGTTTTAAATAAATTAAAATATCTTTTTAATTAAATAAAAAAGGAAAGACTAAAATGGTTAAAATACGTTTTACGGATCATAAGAAACGGTCTTACAAAAAAGGGTTTGAAATAATTGGGGACTTAAACGGGACCAGTGAAGGCAGCAGCCTTGCACAGATAGAGGTGGAGAAGGAGCGTTCGCGGTTCTTTTGACCTCAAGTGCCTTTGGGCTACAATGAGCTGTTAGACGACATAACGTAGCCTATATGTTTAATTTTGGGCTATTATTTTTACTATTGAGGTGTCTTAATGTAAATGTTTATATTTCAAGTATACTTGTTTGAAACTTATGTTTCAATTTAAAAAAAAAATCACTTGGGAATCATTATTGGCTCCATTTCAAAATTTCTCAAAATCTTTTTTATAAAGGTATATAAATGGAAAACGGCCCAGGCCAGTGGGTAACCCTATCAAAGATGTATATTGGCAACTTAGATTGATATCATTTCGATGTTTGTAATTTTTATTCTAAGAATTCTATAGCATTTACCGTAAAGTTCTATAAATTCTATAAAGATTCAACAAAGAATGAGGCGAGATTCTACATAGTTTTTTGATCAAATTTCTCTGTTTATCCAGGATCAGGCTAAATTTTAGAATATATAGAGTTAGTTAGGTATTTAATATAATGCGTTCTGGGCGGCCTTCTTTCCATTATTCTCTATTCTAGTTTCCATAATTTTTTTTAATAAAATATTATATTTTCATCATATTTTGGCATATTTCGTAAGGATTAACCTAACTTCACTTCTTAGGTGTGGTCGCTATAATAGACAAGTACCGGATTTTGTAATTAAAGAATGTAAATAAAGAATTTTGGAGGGGTTTTACTAAAGACAAATTTTTTTTGGGGGGGGACACAAAAAACCTCAAAAAAAGCATACAAAACTGGTTTATATCAATTTTTGTTACGTTTTTACGAGTCAGACAAACATTTCGGGGAGGGTTCAAACCCCCTAATCCCCCCTTTGGGTACGGCCTTGCCCTTGGTCACAACTGAAAAATAATTGTTTATCTCCGGGAAATTTGGGCAACTTGAGCAGGATATGGCAAATAGAACCTCAAGGGAAATCTGGCTCGCTGAGAAAGAAAATTGTACGATGATATTAAATATTTGACAAATGGCAGGAGGGTAGTGGTTTCACTTGTAAAAAACAGCCATTGAAACTGTGTCAAATCTGTCAATGGGATGTTTTAAAGTTACCCTATTAGTGCTGCAACTCACCCCTGAGGCCCTATTTTGGATCCTCTGGGGTGGTTCAAGTATGGTTTTAGGAACCCCCTCATTTGGGCATCCATATTTGGTAATACGCCAAACGCATGACATACGGAAGTATAATCAAATTCGATTTTAACATGTTCTTATTACGAATAATCATGTCCAGCTTTCTCGTGTTGAAGGATCGAACCCGTTCGAGATCGACCCCAAGATAGGTCTGATGAGTAATGAGTCCCTAATAGACAAAGTTTGTCAACTTTCTTGTACAATATCTTCTACAATTAACCAAATTGACCAAAAGAAAAACCAAGCGAGGATAATTTTCAGCCAGTGAACAACCAAAAAAAATTAATAAAACTGATGTAGCCTATCAACAAAAACTATTGGCAGTTATCCCCCCCCTCCCCAATAGTTTGGAAAAATTTAAATTTATTAAGTAATCATAAAAATGATAATTGGTAAGAAACTGGTTTATGGGTTGCCAGGTTTTTTTTTTTTTTTTTTTTTTTTTTTTTTTTTTTTTTTTTTTGTCAAAACATAGAAGTAGGTTAAGAGGTATCTTTGAAGTTAACCTGTTCTTAGGCAGCGCAATAGCGCTGCCTAAGTAAAGAACGATGTTGGCACAATGTATTATTATTATTTTTTTTGTTATTAGTCTTCACAGTATAAAGATATAGCAGTAAATTTACCGCAGATAATTTCTGGCTCTTCATTCTCGGTGCGAAAAAACAGCTCCTCCCACTTCTTCTTGCATTAGCGCGTACAAACAGCTCCTCTCATTTGATCTGCCATCAGCGGTCCAATTACCCTGGAACATGTATTTCGGCAGAAACTTTCTCAAAATGCCTTTGAAACCAACTTGAGACTTCGAAACTTTTAATTCTAAAAACATCTAATAATAACATTGCACTACTAATTACTGATTTTCATATATGTATTGGAATAAATTAACTTAAAATTAGTTTCTTCAAAATTTAGTGTTTCAACGCTGAAGCCAAGTTTGGCGTTCAAGAGAAATCTGACTTGTCTATCCGTGAAAAGATCTAATGTCGCTTATGTTTATACGTTCTCTGGAGCACTCGCATCTCGGTCCGGGTTTCTATAATGGGTGAGAAAGAGAAAGATCATACTGCCTATAATTTATATACTGTGTTAGTCTTAGACCAGGTCACTTCGTATCGAAGGAGTTGTCACAGAAATTTTGAAAAGGGCTCATTCGGGTGGAAATTGGAGTGGCTTGTGCCCTTTTTAATAGTCAAAAGTGATTGGAAGACAACTTACACCCCTCCCACGCCCACCAATTCTCCAAACACATTCAATCAAAATTTTGAGATAACCATTTTGTTCATCGTAGTTGATTTCCAGATAGAAATTATGTTTTTAAGGAGGACACGCCCCCACAGCCCTCAGGGCAAGGGTCGTAATTTATGCCCAGGGTTTTTATTGAAAGCCTTGTCGTATAAACTTCAAAAAGGGCTCATTCGATTGGAAATTGAAAGGACTAGTGCCCCTTTTAATAGTCGAAAGTGATTGGAAGGCTTGACATTCTTATAGTAAAGATCGATGTGGGTACAATTTATTATTATTTTTTTCCTTTTTTTTGCTTAAACGAGAGCACTTAGTATCAAACTAGTTGTTTTAGGAACTTCGAAAAGGGTTTATTCGACTCAAAATAGAAAAGGCTAAAGCCCGTTTGAATGTCTTAAAGTGATTGGGGGCAACTAGTCCCCCTCCATCGCCCACTCTCCCATTTGACCATTATGTTTAAAAACTAAATGTTGTCTTAAGATTAAATCAAGATGCAGTGTATTATTCCGCCAGTAAGTCATCACCGCCGAACAGGCGCGGAAGCAGGATTGCCAACTTAATTCTATGTTTTTTTTTATTGTGTTTATATTGTTTATCATGCATTGTGTACTGTTTTTGAAATTAAGCTCGTAGCATCTTTGCTGAATAGTAACTCTTCTTCGTTACCACTTGAAGAAAGTGTGCTATTGAACACTTTGGGTTGGCTTACGCCACCTTAAATTTTTTATCCTTGGGTGTGCGGAATCCATTGTAAAATATTTTCGCAAAAGAAGTTTTCAGACAGTTTATAAACATATTTAGCTTATATTTTTCACAAATTTTTTCCTCCAGACCCATGGACGTGGACCCTTTCTTTCCCCTCCTCCCAATTGAAATGCTGAAAATTCGTCCATAGTCTTCAATGCTCAAAATTATGACTTATATAAAAACCTTTGGAAGTAACCTTAATGGAAGCGAAGAAAAATAAGTAACAAAAAAGCTGTTGTTCATTTACAACATGAATTTGATGGGGAACACCCTGCCTGGTGCCATGGATTAATAGGATACAGTGTCTTCTCCGACTGAAATCATTTTTTTTCAGTTCTTGTTTAGTATCCAGTAAACACGTGATAAGTGAAGTTTCGTTAATGCTAATGAAATAAAACAAAGTATGATAAAAATATAATAGCTCAGAAATATATTTGGGTTATATATTTGCACATTAGGGGGTGGGGGTAAAGCAAAGCATATATTGAATGCGTAACCTAATCTAACCTAGGTACATTTTTTTGCCCCTTCAACCCCCAAAAACTAAAGCTTAAATATTTGTCACGGAGTGAGCATTACCTCACTAGGCAGCGAAAACTGTTTTTCAGAAGCGGGCTTTCCCGCGTGTTTACTGGATTCCAAACAAGTACCCTTTTTTCTAGCCCGCTCCTTGTTAAATTACATATATATTTTTATGGCTTCTGTAGTTAAAACTTGTAATTATTTGTACCTAAACAGGTTTAGACACTCTCTTAGAATTCTGAACAACAAGAAGGAACAAGAGCCAATGTTTACCAATTCACTAAGCAGTTTAGACTCCAACTTCCAATTGGGAATTGAGTTGCGAGTTGGATTTAATTTCAGAAATAAATAATTTGTGTGTGATGAAACATAATTTGGTTTAAATGGTCCCTTTAAGGAAAATAATTATTAAGACGATAGCAAAAACGGTAATATATGATTTTTTTTTTTAATTTATGTCCCAAGCGCTAAATTCACATTTCCAAGTAAAAAAAACAAAAAAAGAAAACGAAAAAATAGACTAAAAAGAAGGTAAAACAGGTGAAGAAGATAAAGCAGTTTGACATCAAAAACATAAAAAAAAAGTTTAAAACAAAATTATTGTAAAACTGGCTAAACAGTATATGCAAACCACAGTTCATATCCAGTAAGCTTATCGCAGATCATTTCTGGTCTTCGTTCTCGGTGCGAACAAAAAGCTCCTCCCACTTCTTCGTGCAGTTATTAATAGCGGGTTTCCACTTGTTTCCGATTGTTTCGCGTAAAGTGTATTTTTCGTAATAGCGGGTTTCCACTTGTTTCCGATTGTTTCGCGTCTGACTTGTCTACCCGTGAAAAGATCTGATGCCGCTTATGTTTCTACGTTCTCTGGAGCACTCGCACCCCGGTCCGGGTTTTTTTATAATGGGTGAGATAGGGAATGATCATACTGGATAATTATATGAACTGTGATGCAAACAAAAAAGACATATATCCTACACATCCATGTGTAAAATTATACTGGTTGTAATTGGCTATTAGCAAGTTATGTACAAGGGTTGACATTTAAGGCGATGGGTGGAAGATACTAAGGAGGGGAAGGTATACTTTGTTAGACAAATAGTTGCACACTCTGCGTCGTGTGAGTCCTTCTATAATTGAATTGTTTTGAATCCCTAGGGGTTACTCACATTAAAAAATCTTATTGACAAGGTGACGTTCCGCGGCATGAAAGTGCGATATATGCTGCAAAGGGCGCAAAACGTCGTGCAAAGTGAACCATGCTTGAAGCGAAGTGTGCCATATGTGCTGTAAAGAGGTGCTACGGTGGTGGGATAAGTGGTAGTTCAGTTGTAAACCATATTACGGTGATTGAACATCCCCTTTGAGGATCCCTGTACTTCTATCTAAGATTTTTTTCCTCATTTATAATGTTGCAGATCTTTATATGTTGTAAGGTCCTTTAACTATTAAACCTTAAATGAGCCATCAAAAGTCAATCTTCAGAATTCAGGGTATATATATATATATATATATATATATATATATATATATATATATATATATATATATATATATATATATATATATATATATATATATATATATATATATATATATATATATATATATAAATATATATATACTGAAACGACTTTAACGTAATACAATTTTTTCGCGGTTTCAGCTTCAACGTTGTTTCTTTGCAGTTGAGGTTTCCCAAATTTAGCCTGATATATTTGGAAATAGTATTAGTATATTTAAAAAAATAAATGAATGAAATTGGGGGTACGTCCTATTTTTAGGAAATAAAAAGGCGCTTCAGGGCCAAAAGTAAAGGAAAAAGGTAACCCATTTGAGATCCGTCGGGGTAAAGCCTCCTTAAAAGTTTTTAGAGGGTTTATATTTTTTTTTTCCTTTTTCAGAAATCCGTCCCCGGTGTGCACCTTTGGCAATGATTCTATAGCTATAACTCTATAACTGTGATGACTGTAAATCTATATATTTCTACTGAATATTGTGCCCTTGCTCTTATCTACAAAAGCTTTTTAGGTGACTTATTTGTTTTTTAGTGTCGAAAGTCAAGTTTTGACAAAACTTTGACAAGTTTTTTAAACTGAAAGTAAGGAAGACCATAAAAACTTATAACGAATAGGAACTATTCCGACTATGAAGGGGGCCACCCCTTCTCTATGAAGGGGGACAATCCATTGCTCTTCACGCATAATTTTCCATGCAGTATTTCTTACGTGGAAAATCCCTCCCATGGGAAAATTCCCCCCAGGAGAAAGAAAGACAAATAAAAAGAATTTCGTACAGGAATTCTGGCAAATTCACCCAGTGTGAAATCTCCCCTGGAAAGTTCACTCTCGAAAATTTCTGTCCCGATGGAAAATTGTCCCTGCGGAAATCCCCCATTAAATATCTGTACACTTCCCAAGAACAACTACTATAGTTAAATAATGAGAAAGTTCCATAATGCACAGCCCTTTCCCCAGGGATGGTGAGAGGGGGGGGGGTCATATTATTTAAAGGGGCATAATTATTGGACATTTAAACTGTGCTGAACTAATTGACTATATAAAAGTTTTGATCAGATGACTTTGGGGAATAAAGAGGTGTGGGAGGAGACCTAGTTGATCTCTAATGTTTTTGGTCACTTAAAAAGGGCACTACAGCTTTTTTAATTTCCGTTCGAATGAGCCCTCTCCTGTCTTCTAGGACCATTAGTTCGATACGATCACTCTGGTGAAAAAAGTAAATAAACACAAGTCTTTGACATTTTTTCTGCCAAAAAGTACAAAATACTATATTTTTGTAGATGAGAGCTTAAAACTTCTACAGTAGAGTTATCTTACATGCTGAATCTGATGGTGCGATTTACATTAAATTTCCTGACTGTTTGGGGATGTTCCCTCCTTTTTTTACAATCAGGCAAATTTTCACCGATTCGTAACTTTTGATTGGCAACAATAAACTTAATGATTTTTATATATTTGGAATCTGCATAAAAAACAGTTCTTTTGATGTATCTATTGTTTCGACATTCCGCTTTCTAAGGTTTCGGTTACGAGTCGCTCCTTACTTTCTGTTCGTTAGCACGGACTGTTTGAAACACTTCGTATCATCTCATCACCGAAGTAAAAACATTCCAAAAATGGGTCTGTAATTTTATCCATGTTCAAATTTTTCTTGAAACCAGAGATGCCAGAAATATTGAAATTTTAAAATATAAAAAGATTAATTTGAATAAATAATTTGAAATTATTTAACTGTAAAATTAACTAGTAAATTATTAATTCTAAATATTTTAACTGAATAAATATTGCTAGATGATGCCAAAAGCTGCTAAACTTTAAAGAAGTGGACTTCTTAACCTATCTTGTCATTTTTCATTATTTTATTTATTTTTTTTACATGGCCTGTGTTTCCGAATTTTTTTCCTTTTCCTAATCATTACTAAGGTAGTGGTGAGCTATTAATTTGTAAACCAATTAAGGAAGGGCGTTGTTTATGTAAAAAAGGGTTTATTCATAACTTGTGCAGAATTCACTCAACCTTATCACCGTTCTGCTGATATAATGAGTTATTTTGATTGTGGCTTTACGTCATGCAAATCTGTCATCTTTATTATTAACTCCCATCATAGTGTGACTACGTCGTATTTAGTATGCAACACCTCCCAGTTTTAGAGAACATACAGCGGCGCGGCGGCACATTTGTTCCCACAGGTATATGGAGTTTATAGCAAATGAACGGTTAAAATAGAAGATATTATCGCACAAAGATATGGTATAAATTCATCCTGGACGCTAGAGTTTAGAATTTAATACTGAGAATGTCTTTGATACCAAGATGTCTCATTAATATTTTACGATGACCATTATACTAAGGATTATAGGGCCTATATAAGGATTATATATAAGGAGAAGTAATGTAGGCCTACATAGTTCTGCTGCGACTTCCCATTGAATTTTTTTTTCCAATTTAGTTATTCCAAGACAAGGTGCAATTATGTAAAGTGAATTTCATTAGACCGTTTCAATTTTTAGTTTGATGATAGATACTAATTTCGCAGCACCCTCATGGATGCCAATATTTCGCTTCCAAGTTTCTGAATAATGATGTTCCAAAAAACTCATAAAAAACCTTTTTTTAAAGTGAATTTGTCAATTTGGTCATTTATTGGTGTCCTCGTAACATTACCCCCTCCAAGATTTCCCTTATTGGCGCCGTTGTCATATTGCCCCCCCCCAGATTTGCTCTAGATCCGCCATTCATTTGGATTATTTGAATATCTGTAAGGATTGAATTCAAACATTCGTAATGTATCGCTACGTTAAAATCACTCTTATCCATGAACTCAAAATTAAGTATCGGTATAGTACCAATACTTCTTCATAAAACAAGTATAATTATAAATCAAATGACGTAAATCACAAAACGCCAACATCAAATAAATTAAAAAACTCAGTACCCTCATATAGCCACAGCTTTTAGAGGCTATTAATTGATTTGTTATAACCAAAACAATCAAATACATTATAAGTATATATATATATATATATATATATATATATATATATATATATATATATATATATATATATATATATGTATATATATATATATATATATATATATATATATATATATATATATATATATATATATATATATATATATATATATATATATATATATATATATTATAATAAGTATAGTACGGTATATATTATATGGTTGACCAAGAATAGGAGAAAACTCAAGGGAAATAATAGATGATTGTTAATAACGGATAAATAAGATTAATAAAAAGATAATTATCAGAATCAAAGAAGACGATGGCTAGGGGATATAATTATGTAAAAATATGTATTACGTTTGGAGTCGCGGTTGACATTGTTTTATATTATATTTTTTGTTGCTGTTTATTTTGTTTTTATTTATATTTTACTGATAATTGTTATTTTATTATTTATTCTGTTCGTTTGTCTCCAGATGGAAGGCCAAAAAGCAAAATATTTGTCAATCCATCATCCATGAAATGTAGCCTAACCACAAAAACGTATCCAGAATTTTTTCCGGAAGGGAGGAGGGCGGTTACACAAAAACTTTATAAGACGCACCGGAAATTTTTGTATATTCAGTTTTGTTACGTTTTTACGAGTCGGGCAAACATGCCGGGGGGAGGGCATTCAAACTCCCAAAACCCCCTGGATACTGCCTTGTCTAGCCATCTTATCCTTTCTTTCATTATATCCCTAGAAAGTGGAATCAAGCCCATCTTTCGCACAGCTTTTTGTCAGATTGAAGGTAGGGCAAACGACTAATTTAAGCTATTCTTAAGCTAGGTGCCCACAGAAAGCGAATTCGCTGACGCTAGGCAAATTCGTTGTCGTCAGGCGAATAGTTTCAGCTTCGTATGTCCAAAATTTACAGTTCGCACCTTTCAACTCCGAGTCGAATTTTATTCGCACGATAGGTATTCGCAAGACGAAATACAATAATTTTCTAAAAATAAGGAAATAGACACCCAGAACTTTCTTGATCGTTTCAGCGTATCTCTTCGACGTCTCGGCAGTAACAATCCATAAATCTCTTGTTTCTCTCTTTTAGAAATCAAATTTGAAATTTCGCGTTCTGTGAGGCATGCCACGCTAATTCGCTGTCGTGATGTGAAGTCACGAATTCGTTTGCGAAAAACATTCGCTTTCTGTGGGCACCTAACTTTAGACATTTCCTCTTCGCAATATTAACATATGTTCCTCAGCTTTTCGGAGCACCCTCGTATTAAATCCATATTGTTTGACTGTTGTAATTACCTTGACTTCCAGTATTCTAATTTTTGTTCGCAGAATTATATTCCTTTTCTTCCAAACTTTTTTCAATTACGAAAAGACCCCCCCCCCCCCCCACGTTTTGGCTATTTTTTTTAATGTACCTTTATTCACAATTTTTAATAATGCTGCGGGGGGGGGTCTCACTTTAAGAAATCACGATGCGTTCCAAGCGTGGCGGAAACTGTACAAAGCCCGGAGGAAACTCTCCTAAGCGTGGCAGAACTGTGCGGCATACATGGCGTTCAGAGGCATATACCAGGTGACAGAAAGTGGGCACCCCTTGATACTACCTTGGCAAACTATAACGTCCATTTTAAATTATCGCACATTTTTTCTTCTTTAATAATAGGGAGTTTTCTTTTCCTCGCCAATTTTATTTCTCATTTCCATATTCGTCACCCGCGTTCTATTCTTGTTTTTTGGTAGCTCAAGGTTGTGTAGTAGATTTAAATTGGGTCTGGAATAGATGGCAATGATTTACATGCAGTTTTGGATATGAACTACCCAAAAAGCTTGAAGACTGTGAAGACAGTGACTACAAATTAGAAATTTTACTCAAGATTCATTAAAATCTCTATTGTCTAAATAACTCCAATTATACAGGGTAGACAAGATGAAAAGAGGCAGGGTTGCCAATTAGGGGCAGGCCTGACTGGATTTTAAAATATTCTTTTTTTATTTTTATACAAAAATGGAAAAAACAAAAATCCCCCCCTAAGATTTTAAAAAATGCCTTTTTTTACGTTTTTTTTAAAGAAGGTCGAAAAAAGTCTTTCCCCCCTACATATTCATTAGTTAGCGCCACTGAAAAGAGACATGGTATGTACACAGAAGTGTATAACAATTACAGAATAGTAAAATAATAATATAATATAAGTATATAGTATACTAAATATATAAGCTTTGTAACAGTTAATTAACAATTAATTAACATTACAATTTTTAAGCATTACCTATTCAGTACAAAGTATTATGCAGAGTATTATATACAAATTATTACGAATAACGATAAGGGTATTCAACAGTTTACAGGGGGCGTTGAAAGTGTTCACCATTAACTCGAACGTTGAAGCACAAATAGCACGTCTGAAACCACACGCCAATCTCCTATTTTTGTAATATGATGAGGTACATCAAAAGGTTAGCTTTGGTTCGCATTGGTACGATTTTGTTTAACGCAAAACGACAAACGGATAGCAGATATTTGAAAGTCGCAAAACTATTCACACAGCAGCCGTGGAAACGAAAAAAATATTATGAGATTTTTGAAAAGTATGTACATAGGAATAGGCTAAATGAACTTCTAGCAACCAAGAAAAACTTTCGAAGGGCTAATCTCTATTAGCTTAGGCCAGCTATGCCTAGTGAAAAATATAATTCTTGTCCTCTATGCCCATTTCCCTGGGAATATCCCCCTAGGTCTCGAATATTAAAATCTTGCATTATAATGGCACAGGCGCCATGTTGTTTGTCAAATAATAATGGAAAACTTCTGATAAACATGATTAGTTTCTCAGGTACTTGCAATTTATGGTTCTGCAAAGCTTTCAATTCAGAATAACGAATGCGAATTTCAACGGCTCGGTAGAAATATTTCAACGCAGCCGTTGAACCGTTCTGACGCATAAACTTGCAGGAAAAACGCAGGGAATTTGACGGGCCGTTTCTGTGTGAAATCGTATCAGTGAGAACTCAGGGTAAGCGTTCTTTGAGGTCTCTTGTTGTCTTATACTGGGGTTTCGGGAGTACATTTGAAATTAAAACATTCGCAATACGTTGTCGAAATCCTCTTAAAGGAATAAAAAATTTTCGGAAACATTTTGAAACATACTAATTTGCGTATCGACGTTCTCTGTGACCACCTTCAACACTTCCTGTGAAATATTGAATGTTCAGTATTCTGTTATCTAAATATTCTTCGTTGGTCAATTTTGAAAGTTACAAAATATTTTGTAACTTCCTTTTCTCTGAGCATTTAATTCTTTATATTCACCAGTGTTGTCAACCGGGGGAGACGAGGGGACATGCATCCCTCCTAGATTTGGGGACTCCTAGAATACCTTTTTGGGGACATTTTCATTGAAAAATGCCGTTTATGTATTATCATTAAAAAAACCTGTACAATGACAAATCCCTATCCTAGATCTTGAAAAATGCATTTTGAAACCCTCCCTAAATTGTCGTGAATTTGTTCTACTGGTACTAACACCGGGCCTTTCTTATCTTGGTTACTTTTTCTGTTGCTTTAAAAACCCTGCAGAAAAAGTTACATTGCATATAAAAATTATCAGAGGCAACGCTATAGCGTTACCTAGAGTAAAGGCCATACGGCTCCAATGTTTTATTGTTATTTTTTTTTCCAGAGGCAATTCATATGGAAGGGGTCGTCGTATAAACTTCAGAGGGGGCTTATTCGATTGGAAATTGAAAGTTCTAGTTCCCTTTTTAACAGTCAAAAATGATTATAGGGCAAATAGCCCAACCCACGTCCTTTTACCCCCAAATACATCCGATAAAATTTTGAGATAGCCATTTTGTTAAAAATAGCTCAAAGATCATATAACATAATCTACGAGGTCGACACAACCCTCCAGGTTCTGGAGGCAGGCGTTGTAAGTTATTCCCTGGGGGCATATATGGTTCTTATAAAAGGGATGCTCGTATAAACTTCAGAGAGGGCTAATTTAATTGGAAATTGAAAGTTCTAGTTCACTTTTTAAGAGTCAAAAGAGATTAGAGGGCAACTAGACCCCCCTCTGGCCCTTTTTCCCCAAACCCATCCGATAAAAATTTTGAGATAGCCATTTAGTTAAAAATAGTTCATACATCAGATTCATAAAAACTCCAGGATCGCACAACCCCCCAAGGCCCGGGAGCAGGCGTTGTTAGTTTTGTCCTGGGGGCATATGTGGCTCTTATAGAAGAGATGCCCGTAAAAACATTAGAGAGGGCTCATTTGACTGGAAATTGAAAATTCTAGTTCACTTCTAAAGAGTCGAAAGAGACCGAAGGGCAACTAGCCCTCCCTACGCCCTTTTCCCCCCAAACCCATCTGATAAAAAAAAATCAGATGACAAAAACTCCGGAGTCGACACAAATCCCCAGAGCCCGGGGCGAGTGTTTTAAGTTATGCTCCGAGGGTATATAGACTTTTTATGTAAGGGGAGGTCGTGTAAACTTCAGAGGTGGCTCATTTGATTGGATATTGAAAGTTCTAGTTACCTTTTTGTGATTCAAAAGGGATCAGAAGGTATCTAATCCCCCCTCCCCCGTACACACACCTTCTTTTCAGCAAATGCATCCGGCCAAAATTTTGAGATTGCCAGTTTGTTTAAAATAGTCCAACGATCAGATAACAAAAACTTCGGGGTCAACGTATCCCCCCCTAGTGCTCGGGGGAAGGTTTGTAACTCATGCCCTGGGGCATATGAAGTTTTTATGGAACAAGTGGTCGTATAAACCTCATAGGGGACTCAAATGTTTAGAAATTGAAAGTTCCAATTCCCGTTTTAAGATTCAAAGGTGACACAATTGTAACTATCCCCCCCCCCTTAGCCAACCCTCTTTTCCCCAAATGCGTCCGATTGAACTTTTTATATAGCCATTTTATTCAAAATAGACCAAAGGTCATATAACAAAGACTCAAGGGATACACAGCCCACCAAAACCTGGGGGCAAGTGTTGTAAATTATGCTCCAGGGGCATAAAAGTTTTTATGGAAGGGATGTTAGTATGAATTTCTTAGGGGGCTCATTCGACTGTAAATCGGAATTTCTAGTCCCCTTATTAAGAGTCAAAAGTGATCGGAGGGCACCTAGACCCCCCCCCCACAAGGCCCCTTTTTCCCCAAATGCATCGGATCAAAATTTTGAGATAATTATTTTGTTCAAAATTTGCACAGCTCCCCAGAGCCCGGAGGAAGTGTTGTTTGTTATGCCCTTGGGGCAGATAAGGTTTTTTGTAAGGGGTGGTCGTATAAACATCAGAGCTGGATCATTTGATTGAAATTGAAATTTCTATTTACCTTTTTAAGAAGCATCAAAGTGTTTGACGGGCATATACCCCCCCCCCCCCCTCCCCTCCACCCTCTTTTCCCCAAATGCATCCGATCAAAATTTTGAGATAGCCATTTTGTTTGAAATATTCCAGTGATCAGAGGACAAAACTTTGGGGTCCACATGACCCCCCCCCCTCCACAAGGCTCCTTTTCCCCAAATGCATCTGATCAAAATTTTGAGATAATTATTTTGCTCAAAATAGTTTAAATAAGAAACACCCAGGGGTTAGCACAGCTCCCCAGAGCCCGGAGGAAGTGTTGTCTGTTATGCCCTTGGGGCAGATAAGGTTTTTTGTAAGGGGTGGTCGTATAAACATCAGAGCTGGCTCACTTATTGAAATTGAAATTTCTATTTACCTTTTTAAGCAGCATCAAAGTGTTTGACGGGCATATACCCCCACCCCTCCCCTCCACCCTCTTTTCCCCAAAAGCATCCGATCAAAATTTTGAGATAGCCATTTTGTTTGAAATATTCCAGTGATCAGAGGACAAAATTTTGGGGTCCACATGACCCCCCCCCCCCCTCCCCGCAAAAAAACGGGGAAGGTTGTAACTTATGGCTGGGGGGGGGGCATTTAAAGTTTTACGGAAAAGGTGGTCGTATAAACTTCGGAGGGAACTCAAATGATTAGATATTGAAAGTTCTAGTTCCATTTTTAATAGTCAAAAGTGATCCGACGGCAGCTAGCCTTCTCCCACCAGCCCCAAGGCCATAAGGCTCCATTTTTTTCTCCAGAGGCACTTCATATGCAAGGGGTTGTGTTATAAACTTCGGTGGGGGCTCATTCAATTGGAAATAAGCATTTCTGGTCCCTTCGATGCCTTATTTTCCCCAAATCTATCCAATCAAAATTTTGAGATGGCCATTATGTCCAAAAGATGGCCATTAAGTCAGGAAGTGAAGTAATTAAAATAATTATTCCTTGGGGGTAGACAAAACACCCCACTGCCCCCCAGGGCAAGGGCTGCAAGTTATGCAAGTTGTCCATTGTTCATATGTAAGGTTTCTATTGAAGGGGTAATCGTATAGACTTCTTAAAAGTCTCATTCGATTTAAATTGAAAGTTCTAGCGCCATTTTTAAAAGTCAAGAGTAATCAGACGGTAGGCACACCCCCACGCCTTTTTTTATAAATGCTTTCTATCGAAATTTTGAGTTAACCGTTTTGTTCAAAATCGTCCAAATGTCAAATAGCTATGGCTCCGGGCTTGAACCCCCCCAGCCCTTGGGGAAAGGGCTGTAAGTTATACTAGCAGCCCATCGTTGATACATAACGCTTCTATGGAAGGCGGGGTCGTATAAACTTTGGAGGAAGTTCAAGTTTCACTCGTGTTAAGATTTATTTATTCATTTATATTAGTACCTATTGACGTACCTTAATAACGGAAATAACGATTCGGAAAGTAACGATTTCGAGGAGACTTGGAAAAACAATGTTAGTTTAGTCAATATTAATACACCATACACTTCAGTACAAGTTAACAAACTTGCATCATATACACTATATTTTAATAGATCTTTGGATTTTTTCTAACTACTAATTATATATTAGCTCTAACAGTGCCTTCTACCAAATTTCTTTAATTGAGGAGTAGATTCCAAATAATCTAGAATAACAAATAATACTATTTTAGTCTTTATTTACTATTTTAATCCTGTTTTAATACTAAATATACTGTATATATATATATATATATATATATATATATTAAAATATAATACTATTTTAACACTAAACTATGTGTTAATAATCGCGTTACACGTGCCGCCAATTTGTGAGTGCAGTAGTCATAGAGGTATAAAAAT